>NC_081555.1:165174097-165326597 GCF_963082655.1 Stomoxys calcitrans | reverse complement strand
ATTTTCATAATTTCAACCAAATCGGACAAAAATTGCGGATTCCAGGGGCTCAAGAAGTCAAATCGTGAGATCGGTTTATATGGGAGCTACTAGCCGAACCAAGCCCGCTCCGCTGCTCCTTCTATAACTCTCTAATATGCGGATATCGAATTCGTGCCATTGTAATCTATGACGCTGAACGCGTTCGAATCCTGGCGAGAACATTGGACAAAACGGAGTTTATCCCCTCTTAATGTTGGCGACATTAGCGAGGTACAATGCCATGCATGGTCATTTAAAAATTTTCCCTTAAAGAAAGGTCCCTTATCATTGAGTTTAAACTTGAATCGGATAGCACTCATTGATGTGTGAGAATTTGCCCTTTCTCGGTTCCTGGTGGTAATGTTCTTCCTTAGGGTTATGTTTTCATTCGGGGAGGGATGGCACCTCAGGCATTTCGACTCAAATATGGATATCAAATTCGTGCTTCACTTTCAAATCCCTTTAATTTGAGCCCCATATTGCCATGACCGGTAAATATCAACCGTTTGGAGGGTATTTTGGGGTTGGGGAGGCCACCGGCACTCTGCACTGAAATTAGATATCAAATTTGTTCTTTATTCCCAATGGAAATGAAGTTCTGTTTAGGGGGTGCTTTAGGGCGTACCCCAAAACACTTTGCTTCAAAATTGGATATCAAATTCGTTTTCTACTCTCAAACACCTTTCATTTGAGTCCCATATTGTCATAATGGGTCAAATAACCCATGTGACGTATATTTAGGAGGAAAAGCGCCACCTAGACTTGAATGCAAATTTCAATATCATATTCGTAATCTTCTCCCTAATACCTTTCATTTGAGTCCTATATAGCAATGGTCGGCTATTAAGCCTATTTGGGGGTATATGGGGTTGGGCGACCTCCCATAACTTGGACCTTATGTTTTATGCCATATTTGTAATCTACTCCCTAATACTTTTCATTTGAGTCCCATATTGACATGAACTTCGTATATATCTGTTTGAAGGAGTTTTGGGGTTGGGGAGGGGGAGCCCTCTGGGTACTTGGACCCAAATTTCAATACCATATTCATTTTCTGGTCTCCAATACCTTTCATATGATACCCTTATTGTGCTCATCGGACCACTTTCGGATATGGGTGGCGTAAGAAGGAGGGTCCGCCTCCGCCCCATATCTAAAAATTATATAGCCTATGATTCCTTCCCGATAAAGGTACACAATCTATGAAAATTTTAAGAAAATCTCGTTCCACCAAGTATCATATAGGGTTGAGGGTTGACGTAACCCCCTATACTTTGATTTAATTTTGTATGCCAGATTCGAAATCTACTCCCGAATACTTTTCATTAGAGCCCCATATCGAAATGAACGTTCAATATGGCTGTTTGGATGAGTTTTGGGGTTGGGGCGGCCCGATGGGCACTTAGACTCAAATTTTCATGCCATATTCGTATTCTACTCTCCAATGCCTTTCATTTGATACCTATATTGTCCCGATCGGTGCACTTTTGATTTTGGGTTGTGTTTTTGGCATAAGGGGAAGGGTCCTTCCCCCTTCCGATACCGAAAAATTATATATTTCCTTTCAGACCAACCTACACAATATGCAAAAATTTCGAGAAATTCGGTTCTGCTGTTTTTCACTCTATACGGAACAAACATCCCGAGTCCCATATATCCGTGATTGGGTAATGTGTCCATTTTGGGCATTTTTATGGGGGTGGGGTGACCCCCTATAATTCGACATGAATTTGTATACCAGATTCATTATCTACTCTAGTATACTTTTTATTTGATACCCATATTGTCCTTATCGGTCCACTTTTGATATGGGTTGGTGGTTTTGGGGTAACGGTGGATGGTGAGCCCTCTTCCGTTATCAATAAATTATAAAGCCTATTTCTACCTTCTGACCATATTCTTAATCTACTCCCGAATACCTTTCATTTGAGTCCCATATTGTTATGATCGTCAAATAAACCTATTTTAAGGGGTTTTTGGGGCCAAAAACGAAATCGGATAAAAATTATGGCTTCCAGGGGCTCAAGAAGTCAAAACTGGATATCGGTTTATGTGGAAGCTGTATCTAAATTTGAACCGATATGGCCCATTTCCAATCCCCTACAACCTACATCAATATTTATTGGGTTATTGGAAGTCATAGCAGAACACTTTGTGCCAAATTTTAGCCAATTCGGATAAAAATTGCTGTTTCCATGGGCTCAAGACGTCAAATCGGGAGATCGGTTTATATGGGAGCTATATCGAAGTTTTAACCGCTATGGCCAATTTGCAATTCCCTATAACCTACATCAATATTAAGTATCTGTGAAAAATTTCAAGCGGCTAGCTTTACGCCTTCGACCTCTATCGTGATTTCGACAGACGGACGGACATGGCCAGATCGACTCAGAATGTCGAGGCGATCAAGAATATATACTTTGTGGGCTCCTAGATCAATATTTCGAGGTGTTACAAATGGAATGACTAGATTAGTAAACCCCCATCGTATGGTGGTAGGTATAAAAATATAGACAGACATGCGGTTGGACAGACGGACGGACTTGTCTATATGGGCTTGGATTTTTGCGACGACCAAGAATGGTCATACTTCAATATCTCAATGCAGCTAAATACAATTAACCGACGAACAGACAAATGGACATCGTTAAACGGTCTTGGAATATAAAGTCGATCAATAATAATAAACGGATATTTCCAGGTATTGCAAACGAAATGAATGTTGTCCATCAGTGTGGAGTATAAGAAAGGCCGTTTCTCAGATTTTTCTCCTTTCCCAAAAATTATCATACTCAAAATTGTCATTCAGCACATTATGTAGCGGCAACTTAAAAACCAATTTCGTTTATATCCTCTTGTGTGCATATCTTCTTGCATCCGCTACAGCCATTTGTTTTTAAGCTACACATGCATATAAGTTTTTGATCATATCAGTATGTGAATGCGGACAACTTATTCGCCTCAACACCAAATGTGCATTTTGGGATACAAATTTACATGAAAATGTTGATGTTGAAGTTTAGTTTATGTTGAAGCTCTATACTCTACACACCCTTGCACCTGTGTACAACGAACCGTGCGTCCTGTCCTGTTGCAATGGCATTTTCCACTTTCGTCTGCAGGGTGTGATTATTTTCCACTCAAAATCCCTGTCAGACAGCTAGACAGCACCCATGATTGTGTTTCGGTAAAGTTACCCCAATTGACATGAAGTTGAATTACAATAGAGTGGGTGATGATAGGATTTATTATAAAGAACATCATAAGTCATAGCACAAGAAAATTATTTAATAAATTTGTTTTCCTTATATTTTCAGGTAAGCATGGGATCTATGAAGTATATGTGGGATCTTAACGACTCATGGGGTAAGTTAAGCATTTATGAAATAAATACTCTTGTGTTTTCAATATCACTCTCAATTTGTCATACCTACAACCAGAGCTGCGGAGTCGGAGTCGAGCAATTTTGCCTGAAGTCGGAGTCGAGAAAATAATGTAGACTCCGACTTCAAATTTAAGAAAGGGCCTTACGCAACTCTCTGTCCCAAATTTCAACAAAATCGGATAATAAATGTAGCTTTTATGGGTCTAAGACCCTAAATCGGAGGATCGGTCTATATGGCAGCTATATCCAAATCTGGACCGATCTGGACCAAAATTGACGAAGCATGTCGAAGGGCCTTACACAACTCTCTGTCCCAAATTTCAGCAAAATCGGATAATAAATGTAGCTTTTATGGGTCTAAGACCCTAAATCGACGGATCGGTATATATGGGGGCTATATCAAGATATAGTCCGATATAGCCCATCTTCGAACTTAACCTGCTTATGGACAAAAAAAAAGAATCTGTGCAAGGATTCAGCTCAATACCTCCAATTTTGAAGACTTAAGCGTGATTTCAACAGACAGACGAACAAACGGACGGATATATCTTAAACAAGTAAAAGCGTGCTAAGTTCGGCCGGGCCGAATCTTATATACCCTCCACCATGGATGGCATTTGTCGAGTTCTTTTCCCGGCATCTCTTCTTAGGCAAAAAAAGGATATAAGAAAAGATTTGCTCTGCTATTAGAGCGATATCAAGATATGGTCCGGTTTAGACCACAATTAAATTATATGTTGGAGACCTGTGTAAAATGTCAGCCAATTCGAATAAGAATTGTGCCCTTTTGGGGGCTCAAGAAGTAAAATAGAGAGATCGATTTATATGGGAGCTGTATCGGGCTATAGACCGATTCAGACCATAATAAACACGTATGTTGATGGTCATAAGAGAATCCGTCGTACAAAATTTCAGGCAAATCGGATAATAATTGCGACCGGCTCGGTTTATATGGCAGCTATATCAGATTATGAATCGATTTGAACCATACTTGGCACAGTTGTTGGACATCATATCAAAATACTACGTGCCAAAATTCATTCAAATTGGATAAGAATTGCGCCCTCTAGAGGCTGAAGAAGTCAAGACCCAAGATCGGTTTATATGACGGCTATATCAGGTTATGGACCGATTTGAACCATACTTGGCACAGTTGTTGCATATTATAACAAAACACGTCGTGCAAAATTTTATTCCAATCGGATAAGAATTGCGCACTCTAGAGGCTCAAAAAGTCAAGACCCAAGATCGGTTTATATGGCAGCTATTTCAGGTTATAGACCGATTTGAACCATACTTGGCACAGTTGTTGGATATTATAACAAAACACGTCGTGCAAAATTTTATTCCAATCGGGTAAGAATTGCGCACTCTAGAGGCTCAAGAAGTCAAGACCCAAGATCGGTTTATATGGCAGCTATATCAAAACATGGACCGATATGGCCCATTTACAATACCAACCGACCTACACTAATAAGAAGTATTTGTGCAAAATTTCAAGCGACTAGCTTTACTCCTTCGGAAGTTAGCGTGCTTTCGACAGACAGACGGACGGACGGACGGACAGACGGATTTCAGTCAAATCGGATGCAAAAATTTCAGTCAATTTCGGATGCAAAAATTTCATGCAAAATTTCAGTCAAATCGGATGAGAATTGCGCCCTCTAGAGGCTCAAGAAGTCAAGACTCAAGATCGGTTTATATGGCAGCTTTATCAAAACATGGACCGATTTAGTCCATTTACAATCCCAACTGACCTACAGCAATAAGAAGTATTTGGGCAAAATTTCAGACTGTCGGTCCGTCTGTCTGTCGAAAGCACGCCAACTATTGAAGGAGTAGAGCTAGCCTCTTGAAATTTTGCACAAATACTTCTTATTAGTGTAGGTCAGTTGGGATTGTAAATGGACTGAATCGGTCCATGTTTTGATATAGCTGCCATATAAACCGATCTTGAGTCTTGACTTCTTGAGCCTCTGGAGGGCGCAATTCTCATCCGATTGGACTGAAATTTTGCACGTGATGTTTTGGTTTAACTTCTAATAACTGTACTAAGTATGGTCCAAATCGGTTTATAACCTGATATAGCTGCCATATAAACCGATCTTGGGGTCTTGACTTCTTGAGCTTTTTGAAGTCGGAATTCTCATTCGATTTGTCTGAAATTTTGCACAACGTATTTTGTTATGATATCCAACAACTGTGCGAAGTATGCTCAAAATCGGTTCATAACCTGATATAGCTGCCATATAAACCGATCTTGGGTCTAGACTTTTTCAGCGGTTAGAGGGCGCAATTTTCATCCAATTTGACTGAAATTTTGAACATAGTGTTTCGATATCATTTCCAACAACTGTGAGAAGTGTGGTTCAAATCGGTCCATAACCTGATATAGCTGCTATATAAACCGATCTTGGGTCTTGATTTCTTGAGCTTATAGAAGGCGCAATTCCTATTCGATTTGGTTGTAATTTTGTACATGGTGTTTTGGTATCACTTTCAACATTTATGCGAAGTATGGATCAAATCCGTCCATACCCTGATATAGCTGCCATATAAACCGATCTGGGATCTTGAGTTCTTGAGTCTCTAGAGAGCGCAATTCTCATCCGATGTGGCACAGGTTTTGTACAACGGCTTCTCCCATGGCCTTCAACATACGTGTGCAATATGGTCTGAATCGATCTATAGCTTGACACAGCTCCCTGCTTCTTGAGCCCCGAATCGGACTATAACTTGATATAGCTCCTCCTCCCCCTCCTGCGCCCATGTTCATTATTCTTTGTTTGCCTAAAAAGAGATACTGCGCAAAGAACTCGACAGATGCTATCCATGGTGGAAGGTATATAAGATTCGGCCCGGCCGAACTTAGCACGTTCAACCTATTTTGCTGAAATTTTAAACTGTTAGTATTAGGTTGCCCAAAAAGTAATTGCGGATTTTTTAAAAGAAAGTAAATGCATTTTTAATAAAACTTAGAATGAACTTTAGTCAAATATACTTTTTTTACACTTTTTTCTAAAGCAAGCTAAACGTAACAGCTGATAACTGACAGAAGAAAGAATCCAATTACAGAGTCACAAGCTGTGAAAAAATTTGTCAACGCCGACTATATGAAAAATCCGCAATTACTTTTTGGGCAACCCAATAGCTTTAGGCCTCCCGACATCTGACCCATTTAGATACAGCTGCCATATAGACCGATCTGCCGATAAAGGGTCTGAAGCCCATAAAAGTTTTATTTTTTAACCGATTTCGCTGAAATTTGTTTTTTTTTAAGAAAACAAGAACCATAATAACATTTATGAATGGAACTCGACCTGGTTCATATGACCACGGCGGGCACTTTTGCATCTGTCAAAACGTTGGACCCGATTCTCGATATCGCCGTTTCGGTTGAAATGTGTGGCCGAGATACATTTTGTCTGAGCTCTTTCAACGTTGCCAGTTTGTTGGCATAGACTTGATGTTACCCCAAAGAAAATAGTCTAGAGGCATCAAATTGCACGAACGATGCGGCCAATCGACTGGGCCATTGCTTGAGATAACACGCTCATCAAACATACTTTACAATAAATCGATCAAACATACCTTACAATAAATCGATCAAACATACTTTACAATAAATCGATTGCAACGTGTTTTATATGGCTTGAGGTTCCGTCCTGTTGAACCAGCAAGTTGTCCGCATGTTATTGTGAAAACTTTTTTCCATAGCAGATTTTTCTCATTTTGGCATATTTTCCACTTTTTTCTCTGTACCCACTCTTTTGTAGATGCTTGGTCGCATCATTATTTCCACATATCTATGTTGCATATGGTTATTGCATATTGTTGTTGTTTTTGTTTTTGTTATCTTCTCATGGCATGGTGGAGTTTATTTAACCAAATGTGCTTGCAGTGCAAGAAATACATGCATGTCAGCCATATAGGGCATGTAATGCCACAAATGATAATAGCCACAACAAATACGAAATATTTAAGCGCACACAAATACACACACACACCGAAATATCGCTGCAGGATACAGAAGGGATATCGCTTTAGCCCAATAAGGTTTATATTGAAATCATATTAAGGAGATTTTTCATTATCTATCACGGGAGCTCATTAAAGGATTTGGCTCTTAATCTTATTAAAGACTGTGCAATGAATGAAATATGAAAGGGTCCGGAAAACGGGAGTGGAATATGGTGATCGATAATCACTTTTGTCTGCCCCACCATAGCGCAGAGGTTAGCATGTCCGGCTATGACGCAGAACGCCTGGGTTCAAATCCTCGACTATAAAATAAGAGGCCCCTTATCATTGAGCTTAAACTTGAATCGGACTGCACTCATTGATATGTGAGAAGTTTGCCCCTGTTCCTTAGTGGAATGTTCATGGGCAAAATTTGCATTTGCATGACGGGTGGTGTTTCTCTTTTTGGGCGAAATTAAAAATGTTCTAAAATTCCTTTCAAAAGAGCCGGCTTTTATTTTAGTGAAATAACAACAGCCACAACTACTAGGAATTTCAACTCAATTGTTCGGTTTTGGACCCTGGTGAAGGATATCGGCTTTGGGTTGCTAAGAGCACTGGTGGGAGAGTCCATCCCTGCAATCTAAAGCAGTGACATACAAACACATGCACATTGTTGTGAACGAGCATTAGCCCATGGCCTTCATGTGCTTATCTCTTACCTAAAGAATGCATGGTTTATCACAAAGTCATCGAAACAGGATCTAAATTTGGCCAATGTTTTGTTCGTTATACTCCCAGTTTTCTTTGGCTTGCCCAAAAAGTAATTGCGGATTTTTCATATAGTCGGCGTTGACAAATTTTTTCACAGCTTGTGACTCTGTAATTGCATTCTTTCTTCTGTCAGTTATCAGCTGTTACTTTTAGCTTGTTTTAGAAAAAAAGTGTAAAAAAAGTATATTTGATTAAAGTTCATTCTAAGTTTTATTAAAAATGCATTTACTTTCTTTTAAAAAATCCGCAATTAGTTTTTGGGCAACCCAATATATGCCGCTAATTCACCTGCCATGATATGTAAACTCTCTCTCTCGCTCTCTCTCTCTCTCTCTCTCTCTCTCTCTCTCGTTCTCTCTTCTCTTTCTAAATCCCTATTTGTGTATTCTCCATTTTCCAAACCCTCTTCCAGCTTCATGTTCATATTAATTGCTGTCTCACCAACATTCGCACACATACACTCACACTCTCATGCTCGCACACACACACACACATAATGTGTGGCTTGTTGCATTTTAATGGTCTCAAAATTTGGTTTCTCTCGCAAATAAAATGGAACAAGATTTTCAAATTTATTTGTGAAAATTGCATTTGTCGAGAGTTTTCGGTGGCTAAAAATCCATTATGGCTAACATGGGGGGGGGGGCGTCGACCCAATGGGGGTCAAATAACAATAACATGTTCTAATTGCCATTGCTTATGGCCTTATGGTGCAACAAATGTGGTATGTACGAATATGGTGCAGCGTTGTGTGGAAGCGCCGGAAACTTGATGTGCAAAGATAAATGCATGCATCTAAGCGGCTTTTCTATAAAATTATCATCAACATCATCAGTGTGGTTATTTTAGGAATTGGGCCATGGCATGAACACATTAAAGGTAGCTTCGGGGCACCTATGCCAAAAATGACTGCATATGTTTTTAAAACCATTTTAATTTTGTTAAACGTTTAGAAAATTGAGTGAAAGGGGTTGGGATGTTTCATAACCCAAAATACCACAGTCGAAGTCATTGTGTAAAATTTCAGCCAAATCTAGTAAGAATTGCGTACTTTAGAGGCTGAAGAAGTAAAATAGGGAGATCGGTTTTTAGGGGAGCTGTATTGGGCTATAAACCGATTCATGCCATATTCGACACGTATTCTAAAGTTCATGAGAGAAGCCGTTGTACAAAATTTCAGCCAAATTTGGCGCCCTTTAGAGGCTCAATAAGTCAATATCCCAGATCGGTTTATATGACAGCTATATCAGGTTATGAACCGATTTGAACCATTCTTAGCACAGTTGTTGAAAGTTAACACAAAACACGTCATGCAAAGTTTCAGCTAAATCGGATAATAATTGCGCCCTCTAGTGGCTTAAGAAGTCAAGACCCAGATCGGTTTATATGGGAGCTATATCAGGTTATGGACCGATTTGAACCATTCTTAATACAGTTGTTGGAAGTCATTACAATACACGTCGTGCTATATTTAAGCCAAATCGGATAGGAATTGCTTCCTGAAGAGGCTCAAGAAGTCAAGACCCCAGATCGGTTCATACGGCAGCTATATCAGGTTATGGACCGTTTTGAACCATTCTTAATACAGTTGTTGGAAGTCATAATAAAACACGTTGTGCCATATTTCTGCTAAATCGAATAAGAATTGCTCCCTGTAGAGGCTCAAGAAGTCAAGACCCCAGATCGGTTTATATGACAGCTATATCAGGTTATGAACCGATTTTAACTATCCTTCGCACAGTTGCTGAAAGTATTAACAAAATACCTCATACGAAATTTCAACCAAATCGGATAATAATTGCGTCCTCTAGTGGCTCAAGAAGTCAAGACCCCAGATCGGTTCATATGGCAGCTATATCAGGCTATGGACCGATTTGAACCATTCTCAATACAGTTGTTGGAAGTCATAACAAAACACGTTGCGCCATATTTCAGCCAAATCGGATAGGAATTGCTTCCTGTAGAGGCTCAAGAAGTCAAGACCCCAGATTGGTTTATATGGCAGCTATATCAGGTTATGAGCCGATTTTAACTATCCTTCTCACAGTTGTTAAAAGTTAACACAAAACATGTCATGCAAAATTTCAGCTAAATCGGATAATAATTGCGCCCTCTAGCGACTTAAGAAGTCAAGACCCCAGATCGGTTTATATGGGAGCTATATCAGGTTATGGACCGTTTTGAACCATTCTTAATACAGTTGTTGGAATTCATAACAAAACACGTTGTGCCATATTTCAGCTAAATCGAATAAGAATTGCTCCCTGTAGAGGCTCAAGAAGTCAAGACCCCAGATCGGTTTATATGGCAGCTATATCAGGTTATGAACCGATTTTAACTATCCTTCGCACAGTTGCTGAAAGTATTAACAAAACACATCATACGAAATTTCAACCAAATCGGATAATAATTGCGTCCTCTAGTGGCTCAAGAAGTCAAGACCCCAGATCGGTTCATATGGCAGCTATATCAGGCTATGGAACGATTTGAACCATTCTTAATACAGTTGTTGGAAGTCATTACAATACACGTCGTGCAATATTTCAGCCAAATCGGATAGGAATTGCTTCCTGAAGAGGCTCAAGAAGTCAAGACCCCAGATCGGGTTATATGGCAGCTATATCAGGTTATGAACCGATTTCAACCATACTCAACACAGTTGTTGGAAGTCATAATAGAACATCTCATGCAACATTTCAGCCAAATCGTATAAGAATTGTGCCCTCTAGCGCTTCAAGAAGTCAAGATCCCAAATCGGTTTATATGGCAGCTATATCAAAACGTCGACCGATATAGCCCATTTACAATCCCAAACCATCTACACTGATAAGAAGTATTTGTGCAAAAATTCAAGCGGCTAGCTTTACTCCTTTGAAAGTTAGCATACTTTCGACAGACGGACGGACGGACATGGGTAGTTCGCCTTAAAATGTCATGAGGATCAAGAATATATATACTTTATGGGGTCTTAGACGAATATTTAAAGGAGTTACAAACAGAATGACGAAATTAGTATACCCCCATCCTATGATGGATGATTGTAGGTTTGTTTGTTTGTGTGTTCCTTATAGACTTAGAAACTGCTAAACCGATTTTCTTGAAATTTTCACAGATGGTGCATAATGATCCCGTGGTGAAAATAGGGTACTACATTTTTTGATATCTGAAGGGGGGAGAAGCGGACCCTCCCCCTTACCCTAATTTTCAGAAACGCCAGATCTCGGAGATGGGTGGAGCGATTTAAGAAGAAATTTTGTGTGCTCTCATCTAGTACCGTAATAATATAAATTTGGTATTCAAATTTCGGAAGGGGTACCTAGGGGGGCCGCCCCACCCTACAACCTACGAAACATATATTTACACCAATCACGACAATATGGGATTCATATGAAAGGTATTTAGGATAAGAAAACGTATCTGATATGCAATTGTCGGACCAAGTGCTAGATGGACCACCCCAATCCCCAAAACACCCCTATATCGGACATATTTACCGACCATGGCAATATGGGGCTCAAATGAAAGGTCTTTGGGAGTAAAGCACAAATCTGATATCAATATTCGGGAAAAGTGTCTATGGAGCCACCCCACCCCCACAACACCACCCAACCCCTAAATCGAACATATTTACCCATCATGGCAATATGGGACTCAAATGAAAGGTATTTGCGAGTAGAATATGAAACTAATATCCAAATGTGGGACAAAGTTTCTGGGGGTCCACTCCTTCCCCAAAACGCCGCCCAAACTGGACTTATTTACTGACCATGAGAATATGGGGCTTAAATTAAAGGTATTTGAATGTAGAATACGAATCTGATATCCAAATATGGGACCAAAAGTTTGGGGGGCCGCCTCTCACCAAAAACATTCCCCAAGTCGTACAAATTTACGATCATTGCAATATGGGGCTCAAATGAAAGGTCTTTGGGAGTAAAGCACAAATATGATATCAATATTCGGGAAAAGTGTCTATGGGTCCACCCCAACCCCACAACACCAACCAAATATTAAATATTTGCTGATTATTGCAATATGAGGCTCAAATAAGAGGGATTTTAAAGTGGAACACGAATCCGATATATATTTTCAAGGCCAACTCACTGAGTGGCCGCCTATCCCCCAAAACACCCCCCAAATCGGTCATGGTTGTCGACTATAGAAAAATGGAGCTCAAATGAAGGGTATTTGGGAGAAGACCCTGAATCTGACATCCACATTCGGGACCAACTGTCTAGGGGCGTCCCACCATCATAACAACCCCCAAGAAGGGCGTATTTGCTCATCAAGACAATTTGGGCCTTCAAGACTGTGGAGCTCGATATTCATAGCTTTTAGGGTCCATACCCCAAATCGGACACATTCGCTGGGTTTTCCAATAAAGGGTTTAAGTGAATGGTATTTGAGATTAGAAAACGAATTTGATATCCAATTTTGAGGCCAATGGCAATATGGGGTTCAAATATATGAGAATAGAGCTGTAATATTTTAAAGGCTTACTGATTGGGGGATCACCCCAATCCCCAAAACACCCCTTAATCGGGCTTATTTGCCGACCATGTCAATGTGAAGTTTAAATAAAAGGTATTGGGGGGTAGAGCAAGAAGTGATACCCACTTCCGGAACCAATTTTCTGGGGATCTACCCCTTTCCCAAAATACCCCACAAACAGCAATTTTTTAGTGATCATCGCAATATGGGGCTCAAATAAAGGTATTTGGGAATAGAATACGAATTTGATATCCAAATATAGGACCATGTATTGGTTTGCCCAAAAAGTAATTGCGGATTTTTCATATAGTCGACGTTGACAAATTTGTTCACAGCTTGTGACTTTGTAATTGCATTCTTTCTTCTGTCAGTTATCAGCTGTTACTTTTAGCTTGCTTTAGAAAAAAAGTGTAAAAAAGTATATTTGATTAAAGTTTTCTTTAAAAAATCCGCAATTACTTTTTGGGCAACCCAATATTTAGGGCAACAGCCCTCCCCCAAGACACCCCTCCAAGGGTAAAATTTTTCGACGATGCCAATATGTGGCTCAAATGAAAGGTATTTGAGATTAGGAAACGAATTTGATAAACTATTTTGGGGCCATGTGTTTGGGGGACACCTCATCCTGTAAAGTCCTCTTAAGCCAATGGCAATATGGGGTTTAAATAAATGGTATTTGAGAGAAGAGCAGGATGCTGATATTATTTCAGCCCCAAATATCTGGGGGACCATCTCTCCCTCGAAAACACCACTAAATCAGACATCATGAGAATATCGAGCTGAAATGAAGCATTTTAAGAATGGAGTACACCTTATATCCAAACTTAAATTCGTAGACCAATAAAGATCATGTGGGATTCGGATAAAGGCACTTTTATTGTTAAACTCTTAGTCAAGTTATCATGGTATTTCACTAAAAGATCTTTAATTGTCGAAAATAAATATTCCAAGGAATCTTTTGTTCCATATACAGTAAAAGAAGGAGCAGCGGAGCGGGCCGGACCTTCTACAGTTCTAAATTATACACATTTTTTCTGGCAAATTTCAAATTTTTTAACTTTTTTCTCATTTGAAGTCAAAGCTAACGTATGCTTCAACATTTATTCATATTTATATGCAAAGGCTTTTAATCTTTCACTTCACACATGAGGTAATAAATATTCCTTAAAAGATACGCTGACTCATCACAAAATTCTGGGCTATGTGAAACATAAAGAAAGGAATTTTTCAATTCCGCCATAGTCAAAACAAAAACTCAACGATGATGAAACGAAAAATAAAATGAAATTGTCTTTGGCAACAAATGGAGCTAATTTAATAACTTGGCTCACATTAGCATGGTAATACATCCTTGTGCTTCTTGCTCTCCATCATCATCATCAGCATCATATCATGTAGCCCCATTATGCAAAGGCAGCTGCTCATACGTGCTGAATTACTGTGGGCATATACATATCTCACATTTCAATTCCATTACCAGCCTATTCCCAGCAAGCCAGCAGAGAGGCGATGGCGAAGAAGGGAAATGGGAGATTTTTAATCGAATTGTCACTTGGCGAAGCCTGCGAAATGTTAAGTTTTCATTTTTTTGCCAGCTTCAATTTGCTTTTCACATTTGCTGACTCAAGCATTCGAGCAACACGTTTCCAGCAAGAATGCTGGCATAAAAAACTGTTGCTAATTAAGCGACGAGACACAAGCGGAAAAGTAACTCAGTAATGGACGGAAGTGGCTGCCTTGCAGATTTTTATCATACACATGTGAGATAGGCAACAGCACAGTTGCTCACCACTTTTAGAGCTCTGGGAAACTCATTGTTGATCTAAAGCTGCCTCAGGCATTGGCAGCCACCAAAGAGTAGCAGCAACACAAATATAAAAAAAAAAAAACATTAATTTAAACAATCCTCTTGGGAGTCAAACGCGAAATTCATTTAACTTTTTAATAATGTTTCGCTTTTGGTAACTCCACTCTCAGCTCATGCAGTGCTTCCTTGTTTAAGGATTTGGTCTTGACTTTTTTATGGAGAATTTGTTGAATTCGCAGGGGAGTGTAAAAAAGAAGGTGTGATATGGAAATTTTTTAAAAGTTCAATGCTGTAGGAATCCTTTGGAGAGAATGGGTACTAGTTATAACATACATGTATACGAGGGCTGCTATATAAGTTTCTGGCCTAGGCAACACTAAGTGTTGCCAGGCGCAATATGACATTTCCATTGGAAAGTTTGATATTTTCTGGCATATTCCTACTCAGAACGTTTTGACGTACATTGTTCACCATTACAATTCGAGCTCGGCTTAAACCAGCTCGTTTTTTACCGATCAAATATCGAATTGATAGGTCATCCGCCGAAGATCCCTGACTTGGCAATCAATGACATCTTTTTTTCCCGCTTATAAATGTAATGATGAGTGGTCCATAACTTTCATCGCCAAAAAATGCTGTTGAAGCTTCCAATAACCATGTATGGAGTACAAAAAGTGCTAGACAATTGGTTTGAGCGCATGCTCAAAGTATATAAATCATGCTGGAGCTTATTCGAAACAGAACTAAAATTATTTGTGGTAATAAAAATGTTCATTATTAGGCCGGAAATTTATGTGGCAACCCTCGAATACTCATGTATTGGAATACTTCAATGTGGTCTTCCAAAGCGCCAATCGAAGCGGGTTTGTCTGTATAGATATGAGCTTTAACATAGCCCCACAAAAAATAGTATAAATGCATTAAATCGCACAATCTAGACTGCCAATTGACCGCTTCCGAATATGAAATAAAATGTTCACCGTACTTGCCTCTCAATAAGTCCATTGCTACGCCTGCTGTAAGGCATGTGGCACCGTCTTGTTGAAACCACATGTCATGCAAGTCAAGCTCTTGCATTTTGGGCAAAAAAAGCTGGATATCACCATTCACATTTACGTTACGATTTGAAGAAGTACGGTCCAATGATCCCACCAGCCCATAAACCGCATCCAACTGTGAATTTTTCCGAATGCATTGGTAGTTCTGGCAATGTTTCTGGCTGATCTTCATTCCAAAATCGACAATTCTGCTTATTTATGTGCCCATTGAGCCACGGTAGCGCTCACCATTTACATTACGATTCGCATCTTCTTTGAAGAAGTACAATTCAATGATGCCACCAGACTATACACCGCAGCAAAATGTGAATTTTTCCGAATGCATTGGTAGCTCTGGCAATGTTCCTGGCTGATCTTCATTCCAAAATCGACAATTCTGTTTATTTATGTGCCCATTGAGCCACGGTAGCGCTCACCATTTACATTTACATTACGATTCGCATCTTCTTTGAAGAAGTACGGTCCAATGAATCCACCAGCCCATAAACCGCACCAAACTGTTACTTTTTCTGGTTGTATTGATAGCTCTTGCAATGCTTTTGGCTGATCTTCACTCCAAAATCGACAATTCTGCTAATTTATGTACCCATTGAGCCAAAAATTAGCTTCGTCGCTGAACACATTTTGTCGATAAAAAAGTGGATCTTCGGACAACTTTCCAAGAGCTCATTGGCCAAAAATTCTGCGTTGCGTTAGGTCGTTCGTTTTTAATTCTTGCACCAGCTATATTTTGATAGGCTTCACACCTAAATCCTTCCGCGAAATTTGCCGCCTTGTTTAGTAATAGAGGTTCAATTACTGCGAATCGCTAATTGAGGGTCATCGTTAACACTGGCCGATACAGCTGCAATATTTTCTTCAGTTCACACTCTACGTAACTACATTGGTAGTTAGATGTCCAACAACCCCAAATCGGTACGAAGTTAAGTCACAATAGCCGCTTCAGTGAGTCGATTAACCTGGCCATAAAATGGAAGAAGAGCACGATGAACTTCTTATCCCATGAGTATTCCACTAAGGAACAGGGGCAAACTTCTCACATATCAATGAGTACAGTGTGATTCAAGTTTAAGCTCAACTATAAGGGGCCTCCTTTTTATAGTCGAGTCCGATCGGCCTGCCGCAGTGCGACACCTCTTTGGAGAGAAGTCTTATGTGGCATGGAACCAAATGTTGCCAGCATTAGGAGGGGAAGAACCACCGCTGAAAATGTATTCTGATGGTCTCGCCAGGATTCGAACCCACGTGTTTAGCGTCATAGGCGGGCATGCTAACGTCTGCGCTACGGTGGCCTCCATAGGAGCTATATCAAGTTATTCATGGAGCTATATCAAGTTTTTCAGACCATAATCGATTTGAATACTGGAGACCATAGTAGAAGTCATTGTATAAAATTGCAAATAATTCGAATAAGAATTGCATCCTTTAGGGACTCAAGTAGTAAAATAGGGAAATCGGTTTGTATGGGAGGTATATCCAGCTATAGGCCGATTCAGACCATATTTGACACGTACGTTGAAGCCTAATCGGATAATAATTGTGGCCTCTAGAGGCTCAAAAAGTCACGATTCCATATCGGTTTATACGGCGCCAATATAAGATTAAGGACCGATTTCGACCATACTTGACACAGATATTGGAAGTCGCAACGAAACACGTCATGCAAAATTTCAGCCAAATCGGATAATTAGTGCGCCTTCTACAGGTTCTAGAAGACACTATCCCAGATCGCTTTATATGGCAGCAATATCAAGTTATCGGCCGATTTGATCCATGTTTGGCGTAGTCGCTGCAAGTCACAACAAAACACGTCATTCAAAATCTCAGCCAAATCCGATAAGAATTGCGCCCTCTAGAGGCTCAAGAAATCAAGATACAAGATCGGTTTATATGGCAGCTATATCAGTTTATTGACCAATTTCGACCATACTTGGCACAGATGTTAGAAGTCGCAACGAAACACGTCATGCTAAATTTCAGCCAAATTTCAGCGCCCTCTACAGATTCAAGAAGTCACGATCCAAGATCGGTTTATATGGCAGCTATATCAGGTTATCGACCGATTTGATCCATTATTGGCATACACACAACACGTTACTCAAAAACACCCACAAAACACGTTACTCAAAATTTCAGCCAAATCCGATAAGAATTGCGCCCTCTAGAGGCTCAAGAAGTCAAGATCCAAGATCGGTTTATATGGCAGCTATATCAGATTATGAACCGATTTCGACCATAGTTAGCACAGAAGTAGGGTCGAACGATACACGACATGCTAAATTTCAGTTAAAATCTGATAATAATTGCGCCTTTTAGAGGCTCAAGAACTCAAGACCCCAGATCGGTTTGTATGACAGCTATATGAGATTATGAATCGATTCCAACTGCACTTAGCAAAACAGCTCGTGAGAAATTTCAGCCAAATCGGATAATAATTGCGCCCTCTAGAGGCTCAAGAATTCAAGACCCCATATCGGTTTGTATGACAGCTATATGAGGTTATGAACCGATTTCGACTATACTTAGCACAGTTGTTGGAAAACATAACAAAACACCTCGTGCGAAATTTCAGCCAAATTGGATAAGAATTGCGTCCTCTAGAGGCTCAAGAAATCAAGATCCAGGATCGGTTTATAAGGCAGCTATACCAGGTTGTGGACGGATTTCGACCATACTTAGCTCAGATGTTGGAAGTCGCAACGAAACACGTCATGCTAAATTGCGCCCTCTAGAGGCTTAAGAAGTGAAGAACCCAGATCGGTTTGTATCACAGCTATATCAGGCTATGGGCCAATTTGAATTATATTTGGCATAGTTGTTGAAAGCCATAACGAAACACCTCATGCGAAATTTCAGCCAAATCGGTTAAGACTTACGCCCTCTAGAGGCTTAAGGAGTCAAGATCCAAGATCGGTTTGTATGGCAGCTCTAGCAAAACATGAACCCACATGGCCCATTTACAATCCCAACTGACCTTCACTAGTAAGAAGTATTTGTAGAAAATTTCAAGCGGCCAGCTTTCGAAAGTTCGCGTGCTTTCGACAGACAGACGGACGGACGGACGGACCGACGGACATCCTATGGTGGAGGGCATAAAAATGAGGGTAAGCGTTCCAAGAAAACTACTGTTTTTTTTGTACACTCTAATGTCCGCCTTCTTTTTTCGCATAATATCCTTCTGTTCAGGAACCCAGCATAAAGACAGATGATGATACCACTGAACACAATATAAATCCTCTCTCGATAGTGATCCAAAACTTAAGAGCATAAGTTAGATGATGCTGTTCAGCATACGGGTATGCTGAGTACTTTATGCCGAATCGTGTATAAACTAATCGATCGGCTGGATTTCCAGCATAACCCCCAGAGACCATGTCGCCATAGGTAATGTCATGAAATTCATTTATCTATTAGCACCAGCATGCTGGTAGGTTTATGCGAAAACATGTTTCTTTCATCATCAGGGATTGATTCAGGAGTATCTTCGTTGCCCATTTTTACTTTTTTTTTCGAAACCTGCATGTTTCTCTCTTTCTTTATTTGCAAAAATTGTGTTTACTCCAACCTCAATTGGTTAAAAACGAGTTATCTCACATTTTCCATATAGTGAACAGTGGCTTGCAGTTTGATGCTTTTTATTGAAACAGGGGATGGCTTGCCGATATACAGTGGCACTGATAAGTCAACATAGCTCTCCGTAGATGGCATCTTCGTAATGAGGAAAAACCGAATCGAATAAATTTTAAATATTTTTAATACGGGTGATGATGGTGAACAATTTAAGCAACATTCAATATTTGGGGGCATTTTTTTTTTTTGTATAAACATTTCGTTTTGTAAAACGCGTTTTCTGAGTGGGGTATTTAGACTTTTCTGTGCCACTATATGTGTCTTTACATTTCCTATAACAATTTTCGGCAACCATAGTAAGATAAGTTTGACACCGCCCTAAGATTTCTCTCCTTCTGCCTTCTGTCAGAGTTACCATAAGAGCATATGCTGATCCTTTTCTCTCGATTTCCTCTTACTGCACATGGAGGGCTCTGTAACGAATGGTTTAGAATATACATCAGCTTTCCAAAGCTTCTTGCTTTAACTATCTTAGACCAGTTGTTTAAAATTTGTATTAATTCTTCTTTCTCTCTATGTAATTTATACCCTGTGATTTTATAAGCCAAGTATACTGTCATCTCTAGACTGACAAAAAAATAAGTCATAATAAACCAACAATTTTAAGCCCAATTATCCTTTGGAATAGTTAAAACGAAACCAAAACGAAACATGTGCTCTCTTATAAAGTGAATTTTTAATTAACTGTCATAGCTTTCTTATTAACTCCCTCCAAAGCTAACATTTCACTTCTGAGCCAACTACGAGTATAGCGACTCTGTGATTAACCCACCACATTCTGACAACGTCATTGTCATTCACCATTATTTGAAAAGGGGAAAAATATGACAGTTTTTTTTTCACATCTCCCTTTTTCTTCCTCTCTCACTGTCTCCCATTTAAGCATAAGAAAAAAGCACGACATTGACAACGACAGCGGCAAAGACAAAAACAAATTGAAAAACGTGGCGTGCACCTGTTAACCTCCACTTACTTATGTGCTGGCCAAACAAATGCCACATACTCGTACTCAGCGCTCGACTATGCTCTATGCCTTATGTCTTGAATTAACTCGGAATGGAGGAGGTGAAAGGCAAAGGCATTGTCTACAACACATAGTAGTGCCAGGGTGGTCGAGGTGCGGTGGGTAGGGGGAAAAGTAAACTCCCAGGTGATAAAGAAACTTTGCGACAAATTCACAGAAACCCGTCAAGGCATTCATGCGTGGAGGATACACCATCTTAAGGTTAAGGTTTAAGTAAATCTTAACTGTTGCTTCTTAGACGCTTGCTAGAGAACAGAGTTGACGTGGGAAGAAAATTAAAAAAAAAAAAAAATAAAAAATTTAATTATAGCAAAAATGTTTATTGAAATAATGACAAAATTTTTCCAAAAAAAAAAAAAAAACTTTGACATAATTTTGAATGAAAATAAAACTTTTGACAAAATTTTATGGAAAACAACTACCAAGATTTACTACAAAAATTAGGTGTTGAAAAATTTTCAAGAACACCAAATTGAAAAAAAAAAATTTTTTACAAAAAATTTTTTTAAAATATTTTTTTTTTTAAATCAATGGAACTAAAGTTTTAAAAGAAATTGTGTGTGGATATAAAAATTTGCCAAGCATTTTATGACATAAATTTTGCAAACTTTTCTAAAGGGGGTTTATAAACGCGGCCTTTCCCTCGGGAAAAGTAACTAACATTACCCTGTTACTTAAGAGAGGGCACAAAAATGGAGTTTTACCTTAGTAAAGTGTACAACCACTACTCTCTTCTTAGGAAAAGGACACAAAAATTACATTCTAGCTAGAAGAAGTATATAACAACTATTCTTTCACCTGGAAATAGTTATAAAAAACTACCGTTTTCTTGTGAAAGGAGTATAAAAACTATGCCTTCGCTCTGAGAAGTGTAAAAAACTTTTCTTTTGCTCTGAAAAACATATAAACAAGTAAAACTTGTCAAGTTCTGAATCTTAGGTACCCACCACCACGGATTCCGCCAAAAATGTACCCTTTTTATTTAAATAATTCTCTAGCAATCAAATCGGGAATTGATTGAGACCTCGATGGTCTCAATCCAAATTCCCGAAATTTCAGTCAAATCGGATGAAAATTAAAGTTTCTAGGGGCTCAAGAAGTAAAATCCGGCGGTCGGTTTATATGGAGGCTATGCCAGTTTATAGACCGACTAAGATCGTACTCGGCATGAATGTTAGAGTGTTACAACACAAGTCTTTTCTAGGGGCTCAAGAAGTCATATCGGATGATCGGTTTATATGCGGGCTATATTCAAATCTGAACCGATATGACCCATTTGCAATGCCCAATTGGAAAAGGATATAGAAACTACCCTTTTGTTCGGAATAGGGAATAAAACTTTCCATTTTGTTCGGAAAATGGTATAAAAATGGCCCCAAAACCTTAAATCGGGAGATCGGTCTATATGTCAGCTATATCCAAATCTGGACCGATCTGAGTCAAATTGAAGAATGAAGTCGAAGGGCATAATCCAACTCATTGTCCCAAATTTCGGCGACATTGGACAATAAATGCGCCATTTATGGCCCCAAAGCTTTAAATCGAGAGATCGGTTTATATGGCAGCTATATCCAAGTCTGGACCTATGTGAGCCAAATTAACGATGATTGTCGAAGGGCCTTACACAACTCACGGCCCCAAATTTCAGCAAAATCGGATAATAAATGTGGCTTTTATGGGCCTAAGGTCCTAAATCGGCAGATCGGTCTATACGGCAGTAATATCCAAATCTGGACCGATCTGGCCCAAATTAAAGAAGGATTTCGAAGGGCTAACACAACTCAGTGTCCTAAATTTCAGCAAAATCGGATAATAAATGTGGCTTTTATGGGCCTAAGACCCTAAATCGGAGGATCGGTCTATATGGCAGCTATATCCAAATCTGGGCCAAATTAAAGGGCCCAACACAACTCACTGTTCCAAATTTCAGCAAAATCGAGTAATAAATGTGGCTTTTATGGGCGTAAGACGTTAAATCGGTGGATCGGTCTATACAGCAGCTATATCCAAATCAGGACCGATCTTGGCCAAATTAAAGAAGAATGTCGAAGGGCCTAATTAAACTCACTGTTCACAATTTCGGCGACATTGGACAATAAATAAGCCTTTTATGGGCCCAAAACCCCAAATCGGCGGATCGATCTATATGGGAGCTATATCCAAATCTGAACCGATCTAAGCCAAATTGAATAAATATGTCGAAGGGCCTAACGCAACTCACTGTCCCAAATTTCAGCAAAATCGGATAATAAATTTGGCTTTTATGGGCCTAGGACCTTAAATCGGCGGATCAGTCTATATGGGGGCTTATCAAGATATAGTCCGATATAGCTCATCTTCGATCTTAACCTGCTTATGGACAAAAAAAGAATCTGTGCAAAGTTTCAGCTCCATACATCTATTTTTAAAGACTGTAGCGTGATTTCAACAGACAGACGGACAGACATGGCTATATCGTGGATACTAGAACACTCCTTTTCCGAAAAAAGGGTTTCAAAATGGACTTTTAGATCAAAAATTCACCAAATTTTCTATAAGACGCTAATTTTCTCAAATTACCGCATGAACATTTAAATGTTGCTAAATGTTTGGGTACACCGGTAGCCGAGTTGGTAGCATGCTTGGATTATCAGTGCTGAAGTCGTGGGTTCGATTCCCGCCGGAAGCCTTGGCCTGTCGCTACTGTGGTATCACAATGGACTTAAAATTGTTTAAGTGAGCTTGTAAAGGACTGTCACTCTTACCTAACCTAAATGTTCGTCAAATCTCCAACTTTGACAGTGGCTGTAATAATTTTCAAAAAAAAAATTTTTCATAAAAGCCATTTGGTAACCCTGTACATCACTGACTAACTAACTGTGTGAATGATTTTTGGGATGGCTAGCTGACTGGTAGCGGGAGGCAGTCAGGCAGGGTAAGCATCTTGTGTACGTCTCAGAAAAAGATACCTGGTATGGCTTGTTTGTTCCTGGGAATTTGCTCGCACTCGCACTCCTTTCACTTGTTGCTTTCATCAGCTAGCTACCCAAATAAGTTCTGCGCTTGGTTTGTTAGATGATGGTGGGGTTGGTAACGGTGCTCCTTGGAGGTCTGTGCGCGAGATTGTAAATGAGTGGCAAAGAATGGCAAATCTTTTTCTTTGATGTCACATTTGGTTATAACGTGCCTTGTGTGTTCGCTTTCCTTTATCCCTCGCCACCCCCACACTTGTTCTCTTTTCGTTTAGGTAGACAATTGTGCCATTTATAATCAGAAATGTTGTTGCTGCAGAGTGAATTTGCTTGAAGGAGTCGGCTTACAGTGTTAATGTAGTGTAGCGTTGGAATTATGTGAAATGTTGGATTCGCAAGAAAGAATCCTTTCATTTCTTTTAAGAATTGTTTTGGGCGAATGAATTACCTTTTTGAAAGTATCTTTGCAGAACATTTAATTTTTTATTTCATTTTTACATTTTACGTTTGTCTAAAGTAAGAGATAGAGAGAGAAGTGGCAGATAAGATTTGTTGTTTGACATCGACGGATAGAGGATATTCTCAGGTATTTTTGAGACTTAAAATCTAACAAGACCTTGGATTTGTTAATTAAGAGATACAACTTTTTTTATTAAAAATTTTCTATATAAATGTCAATGGTGCCTATTAAATTTGTTTATTTTCTTGGAAATAAAAATGCCTTTAAGGTTCCAGAGGAGTCTCGCTTGGTTTTCAAACTAAGGTAAAGCGAAATATGAAGCCTCTGCAGTTACAGAGCCGAAAAGTGTCGAAAACATTCATGTGTTTACCATGTTCCGATTTCCCAATACCTATGCTTGACATTCAACATTTTCTTCATCGCCCAACATCTAATTGAACTCCCACCAAAGATGTTTTCAAACTCTTACCCAGAAATCCTCACATATCAAATGTCTCCCAGACAACCTTCAAAATAAATCCATCACCGACTAGTAATCGATTCCACCACACACCATTTGCATATCTTCGCCTGAACTAAGTAAGCAGTCTTTGAAAATGTTAAAAGCAAATAATCCCTTGCCAAAGAAATATTGAAATAAGCTGTTCATAATTCATCTACGGGTTTTCCATTTTCCCATTAAAAATGTCCCCGTTTGCTTTCATTGGATTTCTTTTTCAATATTGTTCAAACAAATGCCTGTGGGCATATCGATGCATCATTCAACAAATATTTGCATAGGTCTGAGGAACAGCGACGAACAACATAAAAGGTAATATGACGAAAAAGTGGAGAAAAGTGGAAAAGAGCCAAGTTAATGTTATATTTAACATCGATGGTTGAGGGAAAAGGTCTGAAAAATAAGGAAAATGTTTACAATTCATAACCGTCGTTACAGTCAATAAAGTCAATATTAACAAGTAAAAAGGCGTTAAGTTCGGCCGGGCCGAACTTTGGATACCCACCACCTCGGGTATATATGTAAACCACCTTTCGTCAAATCCGGGGAAAAATGCATACCTTATGACCCATAGCAGCTATATCGAAATATGTTCCGATTTGGACCAAATACTAATAAGTAAAAGTCATTGTTCAACTGTATAAAACAAAATTTTGCTCTTTTTAGTAGCTATATCTAAAAAGAAACCGCTCTGAACCATAAACGACCCGGATGTCGAAAAGCCTAACATACGTCACTGTGTCAAATTTCAGTGAAATCGGATTATAAATGCGCCTTTTATTGGCCCAAGGCTTTTCATCAAGATATAGGTCTAATGGCAGCTATATCCAAATCTGGACCGATTTCGACCCAGTTGCAGATAAATGTCGAAGAGCTTAACACAACTCACTGTCCCAAATTTCGGCAACATCGGACAGTAAATGCGCCTTTTATGGGCCCAAAACCTCAAATCGAGAGATCGGTCTATATAGCAGCTATATCCAAATCTGAACCGATCTGAGCCAAATTGACAAAGGATGTCGAAGGGCCTAAGACTACTCACTGTCCCAAATTTCAGCAAAATCGGATAATAAATGTGGCTTTTATGGGTCTAAGACCCTAAATCGGAGGATCGGTCTATATGGCAGCTATATCCAAATCTGGACAGATCTGTACCAAATTGACGAAGGATGTCGAAGGGCCTAAGACAACTCACTGTCCCAAATTTCAGCAAAATCGGATAATAAATGTGGCTTTTATTGGTCTAAGACTCTAAATCGGAGGATCGGTCTATGTGGCAGCTATATCCAAATCTGGACCGATCTGAGCCAAATTGACGGAGGATGTCGATGGGCCTAAGACAACTCACTGCCCCAAATTTCAGCAAAATCGGATAATAAATGTGGCTTTTATGGGTCTAAGACCCTAAATCGGAGGATAGGTCTATATGGCAGCTATATCCAAATCTGAACCGATCTGAGCTAAACTGACGGAGGATGTTTGAGGGCGTAACACAACTCACTGTCTCAAATTTCAGCAAAATCGGATAATAAATGTGGCTTTTATGGGTCTAAGACCCTAAATCGGAGGATCGGTCTATATGGGGGCTATATCTAGATATAGTCCGATTTGGCCCATCTTCGAACTTAACCTGCTTATAGACAAAAAAAGAATCTGTGCAAAATTTCAGCTCAATATCTCTATTTTTAAAGACTGTAGCGTGATTTCAACAGACAGACGGACAGACGGACGGACATGGCTAGATCGTCTTAGATTTTTACGCTGATCAAGAATATATATACTTTATAGGGTCGGAAATGGATATTTCGATGTGTTGCAAACGGAATGACAAAATGAATATACCCCCATCCTTCGGTGGTGGGTATAAAAAAGGTGGCTACAAGATAAAATAAATGATAAAATCTTTGAAAATTTTTAAATTTATTTCTAAATCTATCCAGAGTTAAAGTTTTAAACTTCCACGAAGTGGATAATAAATTTGTCAGTTGTATGCTTAAGACGTTAAACTGACAGATCGGTCCATATGAGGGCCACAACAAAATTTAGTCCGTATTCTTCCCAGGGGGAGACTAAATTTGCAAAATTTTGTCCATGAACATTCCAGTAAGGAACAGGGGCAAACTCTCACATATCACTGAGTGCAGTCCGATTCAAGTTTAAGCTCAATGATAGGGGGCCTCCTTTTTATAGCCGAGTCCGAACGGCGTGCCGCAGTGCGACATCTCTTTGGAGAGAAGTATTACTTGGCATAGTACCACACAAATGTCGCCAGCATAAGGAGTGGAAAACCACCTCTGAAATTTTTTTCTGGTGGACTCGCCAATGTTCGAACCCAGGCGTTGAGCGTCATAGGCGAATACGTTAACCTCTGCGCTACCGTGGCCTCTGTCCGTCCGTCCTTCCGTCCGTCCTTCCGTCCGTCCTTCCGTCCGTCCTTCCGTCCGTCCTTCCGTCCGTCCTTCCGTCCGTCCTTCCGTCCGTCCTTCCGTCCGTCCTTCCGTCCGTCCTTCCGTCCGTCCTTCCGTCCGTCCTTCCGTCCGTCCTTCCGTCCGTCCTTCCGTCCGTCCTTCCGTCCGTCCTTCCGTCCGTCCTTCCGTCCGTCCTTCCGTCCGTCCTTCCGTCCGTCCTTCCGTCCGTCCTTCCGTCCGTCCTTCCGTCCGTCCTTCCGTCCGTCCTTCCGTCCGTCCTTCCGTCCGTCCTTCCGTCCGTCCTTCCGTCCGTCCTTCCGTCCGTCCTTCCGTCCGTCCTTCCGTCCGTCCTTCCGTCCGTCCTTCCGTCCGTCCTTCCGTCCGTCCTTCCGTCCGTCCTTCCGTCCGTCCTTCCGTCCGTCCTTCCGTCCGTCCTTCCGTCCGTCCTTCCGTCCGTCCTTCCGTCCGTCCTTCCGTCCGTCCTTCCGTCCGTCCTTCCGTCCGTCCTTCCGTCCGTCCTTCCGTCCGTCCTTCCGTCCGTCCTTCCGTCCGTCCTTCCGTCCGTCCTTCCGTCCGTCCTTCCGTCCGTCCTTCCGTCCGTCCTTCCGTCCGTCCTTCCGTCCGTCCTTCCGTCCGTCCTTCCGTCCGTCCTTCCGTCCGTCCTTCCGTCCGTCCTTCCGTCCGTCCTTCCGTCCGTCCTTCCGTCCGTCCTTCCGTCCGTCCTTCCGTCCGTCCTTCCGTCCGTCCTTCCGTCCGTCCTTCCGTCCGTCCTTCCGTCCGTCCTTCCGTCCGTCCTTCCGTCCGTCCTTCCGTCCGTCCTTCCGTCCGTCCTTCCGTCCGTCCTTCCGTCCGTCCTTCCGTCCGTCCTTCCGTCCGTCCTTCCGTCCGTCCTTCCGTCCGTCCTTCCGTCCGTCCTTCCGTCCGTCCTTCCGTCCGTCCTTCCGTCCGTCCTTCCGTCCGTCCTTCCGTCCGTCCTTCCGTCCGTCCTTCCGTCCGTCCTTCCGTCCGTCCTTCCGTCCGTCCTTCCGTCCGTCCTTCCGTCCGTCCTTCCGTCCGTCCTTCCGTCCGTCCTTCCGTCCGTCCTTCCGTCCGTCCTTCCGTCCGTCCTTCCGTCCGTCCTTCCGTCCGTCCTTCCGTCCGTCCTTCCGTCCGTCCTTCCGTCCGTCCTTCCGTCCGTCCTTCCGTCCGTCCTTCCGTCCGTCCTTCCGTCCGTCCTTCCGTCCGTCCTTCCGTCCGTCCTTCCGTCCGTCCTTCCGTCCGTCCTTCCGTCCGTCCTTCCGTCCGTCCTTCCGTCCGTCCTTCCGTCCGTCCTTCCGTCCGTCCTTCCGTCCGTCCTTCCGTCCGTCCTTCCGTCCGTCCTTCCGTCCGTCCTTCCGTCCGTCCTTCCGTCCGTCCTTCCGTCCGTCCTTCCGTCCGTCCTTCCGTCCGTCCTTCCGTCCGTCCTTCCGTCCGTCCTTCCGTCCGTCCTTCCGTCCGTCCTTCCGTCCGTCCTTCCGTCCGTCCTTCCGTCCGTCCTTCCGTCCGTCCTTCCGTCCGTCCTTCCGTCCGTCCTTCCGTCCGTCCTTCCGTCCGTCCTTCCGTCCGTCCTTCCGTCCGTCCTTCCGTCCGTCCTTCCGTCCGTCCTTCCGTCCGTCCTTCCGTCCGTCCTTCCGTCCGTCCTTCCGTCCGTCCTTCCGTCCGTCCTTCCGTCCTTCCGTCCGTCCTTCCGTCCGTCCTTCCGTCCAAGCTTTCCAGTTTTTGCTTTAGCTGCCATATAAAAGGCGCATTTATAGTCAGATTTTGCTGAAATTTGAAACAGTGAATTATGGTAGGCTTTTCGACATCCGTATCGTATATGGTTTAGATCGGTCTAGATCGGAAATGGCTACCAAAAAGGAAAAAGGAAGGGTTTAACTTCCTTTCTGAAATGCTAGACCAAATTTATTACCCTTTCTGAAATGCTGGGGTAGTTTTTAGTTACCCTTTCCGAAATGGTAGTTCTTTTACCATTTCCCTGAGGATTGGGTAATTTTATAATCCGAAAGGTTAGGGTTGTTTTAGTACCTTTTTTAAAGGATTGTGTATTTTATTATCTTTCTTGAAAGAATAAGGAAGTTTTATTACCCTTTCCAAGAGAATAGGGTAGTCTTATTACCCTCTCCGAAAGGATACTACCCTATCCACATCTTATTACTTTTTCCGAAAAGCAATGGGTAGTTTGAATACCCTTTCCGAAAGGATAGTGTATTCAATCTACCCTTTGCGAAAGAATAGGGTAGTTTTATTACCCTTTCCAAAAGATGGGGTAGTCTTATTACCCTCTCCAAAAGGATACTACCCTATCCCTATCTTTTTACTCTTTCCGCCGAAAAGCAAAGGGTAGCTTAAATACCCTTTCCAAAATGATAGGGTAGTATTGTTACCCTTTCCGAAAGGATAGGGTAGTATTGTTACCCTTTCCGAAAGGATAGGGTAGTTGTATTAGCCTTTCCGATGGGGTAGTCTTTTTATCTTCTCTGAAAGGATACTACCCTATGTTATTAAACTTTCCACCGAAAAGCAAAGGGTAATTTAAATACCCTTTCCGAAAGGACAGGGTAGTAGTGTGTTGGCCTTTCCGAAAGGATAGGGCAACCTTTTCTGGAAGCAAAGGGTAGTTTTAATACCCTTTCCGAAAGGATAGGGTATTCAAACTACCCTTTGCGAAAGAAAAGGTTGCCCTATCCTTTCGGAAAGGCCTTTCCAATAGATGGGGTAGTCTTATTACCCTCTCCAAAAGATGCTACCCTATCCCTATCTTTTTACTCTTTCCGCCGAAAAGCAAAGGGTAGTTTAAAAACCCTTTCCAAAATGATAGGGTAGTATTGTTACCCTTTCCGAAAGGATAGGGTAGTGTTGTTACCCTTTGCGAAAGGATAGGGTAGTTGTATTACCCTTTCCGAGAGGATAAGTTAGTTTGTATTACTCTTTCAGAGAGGATAGGGTAGTTGTATTACCCTTTCTGAAAGGATAGGGTAGTTGTATTACCCTTTCCGCAAGGATAAGGTAGTTGTATTACTCTTTCCGAAAGGATAGGGTAGTTTTTTACCCTTTCTGAAAGAAAGGGGTAGTTTTATTACCCTCTCCTAAAGGATAGGGTAGTTGTATTGCCCTTTCTGAAAGGATAGAGTAGTTGTATTACCCTTTCCGTAGGGATAGGGTAGTTGTATTACCCTTTCCGTAGGGATAGGGTAGTTGTGTTACCCTTTCCAAAAGGGTAGGGTGGCTTCATTACCCTTTCCAAAAGGATAGGGTGGTTTTTTAGCATTGCCAAAAGGATAGCGGAGTTTTATTAGCCTCTCCGAAAGGATAGTGCAATTTGGTTTGCCTCTCTGATAGGACAGGAAAGTTGTTTCAATCTTCCTCAAAGGATACGGTAGTTGTATTGCCTTTTCCGAAGGGATAAGGCAGTTTTATTACCCTTTTCGAAAGATGGGGTACAGAACAGGACGGTATTATCATTTTTTCGGATAGAAAAGGGTAGTTTGTAATACGTTCTGCTAGCATGGGTTAGTTTTATTACCCATTTCAATAAAAAATTTTAATATTGTTAGTTTCCGATGCTAAAGGGTGGTTTTATTACTCCTTTTTTAAGGAAGGGAAGGATTCCGTACCCTTTCATAAAGGAAAGCCTTGGTTAAGTACACTTTCCCGAAGGAAATGTTGTATTAGTACCCTATTCCCATAGGATATACTGTGTTGGACCCTTTCCTTAAGTAAACGTTGTATAAGACCATTTCCCAATGGAATACTTAGATATAGTACCCCTTCTCAAAGGAAAGGGTATCATAGGTATCCATTTTTAAAAGAGAAACCTACCAATTGAGTAGGTATCTTTAGTACCTTTGCCAAAGGACTAGGTAGTATAAGTTCATCTTTTCTATTAAATAGGTAGTTTTAGTAATTTTTTCTAAGGATTGTGTTGTTTTGGTTCCTTTTCCTAAATTGACAATTTTAATACAATTTCCCAAAGGAATAGGCAATTTTTATACCATTTCCAAAGAGAATTGACATTTTTGAAATAAATTTAAAAACACATTTCTCGTCAATTATATTTGATCATTCTGTGTAAATCAGTGTGAAAATCATTCTTTGACATTTATCTCTTTGACAATTTTATATGTTAAATATTTTTCTCAAGGCTATCCAATGTCACCTGTAGACTTGATTTTTAATTAAAATTTTGATATGTAAGAACTCTTTTTTTCCCATATTTATCGCTTTAAGGCATATTATTCACTTTTCATTATTTTCGTTTTAGTTTCTTATTGTCTCCTTTCAGTGCTATGATGACCTTTCACATTTTTCATTTTCTTATTAGCTCTCTGCCACCTTTCCCTTAGCAAAGTGTTAAGAAAATATTATTTTTACCTTCTGTTGCTGTAAGTTAGTCCAAAGTAAACAGAAGGAAGAAAAAGAAGAAAAACCAAAAGGAATGGGAAAAATTAATTTTCAGTTCAAGTTTATGGTGAAGATAATTACCACTAAGCAAACCAAAAAGACCAAGAATAAAAATAAAAGAACACAAAATGCTAACAAACTGCCCGAAGGTTAAATCTGGCCAATGGAATGAAGTTAATTATCCCCTTATTTCTTTCTTTGGAAACAACAGTTGTTAACAGCAAAGGCTACAATATTTAACTTTGTGGCCAAGTGTTGCTTTGCCCAAACACTAGTAAAAAACGAGTTCATTAATATACGAAACATTTCTTGGTCTTGGTGGCTTGCTTTTATTAAAGTTGTATTATCTCTGGAGCAATTGGCAATGTGAAGGCACAAGCATTTCTCGTCAATATATTTTTTTCGCCTTTATTAAAAATGTTTCTTTAAGCCATGAACACTTTATTTTGACTTAATTCCCTTAAGTGTCATTTAGTTACTTAGTACCATAATGTATTGGTGCGCTTTGTTAACTCTAACTTTTGAGTTCTGCTTTTTTTGTTTTGGTTTACTTTTTCCAATTTATGTTCTAGTGCAAATAAGCCGGGTAAAAGAAATGATGATTGTTCTCCGGTGACATGTGAATACGTTGAAAATATGCAAAGAAATTGATCCACAGGTACTTGGGGACGTATGATTATTTTTATTGGACAGTAAATCATGACCATCACTTATACGTCACGGTGTACGCTTGCAATGCAAATTGGGAGTATTTTTACAAAGCAGCTGAGACGAAATTGAGACTGAGACTATTTGAATTTTGAAACGCCCAACGGATTTTAAGGCGATTTCGCTTCTTTTCACTGTATAAACAAGTCTTAACTAATTAAAATATCTATTTTTCTCTTTCGTTTCAGGTAATTTTTGCTTTTCCGTGCTATGTTGCTTTAGAGGCAAGTAATTAAAAAAATATTTAAAATGAATAACATACATAACGTAGAAAATCTCATAGGGTTTATTCTGTTTTTTTTTTTTTTTTTTTTTTTTTTTTTTATATGCTTGAATCACCATTTAATATCAATGCGTCAATTCTAAACTCAAATTAGAATCAATTGCCCATGGACAACCATGGGTCAAAACCATAAACCTATGTTGATTGTGGTTTTACACAAGGAGAGCTGAAGCCTGAAGCGAACAGATTCAAATGTCATGCTGAGCCTTATGAATTATAGCCCCTAAATGAAAGGCTTTCATATTTGGGTTAGTGGTCATGATTATACGCCTTTTATATGCCTTAACTCAACCTTTAATAGAATTATAATTGACTCTCCCAACCAAAACGCAATCAGTGCAAGATGACTACGAGTACTTTCAGATATTCACATAACCAATAATTATGGCCATAACGATGTGCTTATGTTAATATTTACCTTGGAAATAGGTAATTGATAGGCAGCTAGTCTGTACATAAGATAATGCAATTGTGCGAACTTATGTTGAATCAATTCCATCATTAACGTTGTTTGTATAGGAAACGTCAATCATTTATAATCAAATGATTACAAGTTAACTGAAAAAATGGGATATGTTAATGAAGTTGGCTAAAAAGATAAAATAATTAAAGTAAAATAAAATAAAATAAAATAAAATCAATGAAAATAAAATAAATAAAAATAAAATAAAATAAAATAAAATAAAATAAAATAAAATAAAATAAAATAAAATAAAATAAAATAAAATGAAATAAAATAAAATAAAATAAAATAAAATATAGTATAATATAATAAAATAAAATAAAATAAAATAAAATAAAATAAAATAAAATAAAATAAAATAAAATAAAATAAAATAAAATAAAATAAAATAAAATAAAATAAAATAAAATAAAATAAAATAAAATAAAATAAAATAAAATAAAATAAAATAAAATAAAATAAAATAAAATAAAATAAAATAAAATAAAATAAAATAAAATAAAATAAAATAAAATAAAATAAAATAAAATAAAATAAAATAAAATAAAATAAAATAAAATAAAATAAAATAAAATAAAATAAAATAAAATAAAATAAAATAAAATAAAATAAAATAAAATAAAATAAAATAAAATCAATGAAAATAAAATAAATAAAAACAAAATAAAATAAAATAAAATAAAATAAAATAAATTAAAATAAAATAAAATAAAAAAAAAAAATAAAATAAATTTAAATAAATAAAATAAAATAAAGTAAATCAATATATTTGATATAACTTGACAATCTTATATACAAAATTCAATTTGTGTTTGTTTATCGGTTTGTTGAAATTTTCGATTACCTTGAAATTTTCACAGATTGTGTAGGTTGGTCTGGAAGGAAACATATTTTCTATAATTTTTGATAACGGTAAGGGGGAGGGTCCGCCCCCCGTCCGCAAAAGTACTAACCAAAAATAAAAGTGGACTGATCGGGACAATATGGGACTCAAATGAAAGGCATTCAGGAGTAGAGAATGAATTTCACATTAAAAATTCGGTCCAAGTAACTGGGGGGCCGTCCCAACCCCAAATCCCCTAAAATAGGTTTTTTGGACGATCATTACAATATGGGACTCAAATGAAAGGTATTCGGGAGTAGACTTCGAGTATGGTCAGGAAGGAGAAATGGGCTTTATAGCTTGTCGATTTTGGAAGGGGACGGACCCTCCCCCTTTACCCAAAAACACCACCCAAAATCAAAAGTGGACCGTACGGGACAATATGGGTATCAAATGAAAAGTATGCGGGAGTAGATAACGAATCTGGCATATAAATTCATGAGAAGTATAGGGAGTCACCCCACCCACACAAAAACGCCCAAAGTGGGCACATTAGCCAATCACGGATATATGGGACTCGGTTTGTTTGTTCCGTATAGACTGAAAAACGGCAGAACCGAAGGAAACCTAGGCATGGAAGGAAACATAGGCTATATAATTTTTCTGTATCGAAAGGGGGACGGACCCTCCCCCTTATGCCAAAAGCACAACCCAAATCAAAAAGGGATTGATCGTGACAATATAGGTTTCAATTGAAGGTATTGGTGAGTAGAATACGAATATGGTATTAAAATTTGAGTCTAAGTACCCATCGGGCCGCCCCAACACCAAAACTCCCCCAAACAGAAATACAGCTCGTTCATTGACATATGGGACTTACATCTGGCATAAAAAATCAAGTCGAAATATAGGGGGTCACGTCACCAATCAAAAACGCCATTAGACCTATTATGGCTATATGATACTTGGCTAAATCGATTGTTATAAAATTTTCATAGATTGTGTACATTTATCTGGAAGGAAACATAGGCTATATAATTTTAGATATCGGGTGGAGGCGGACCATCCCCCTTACCCAAAAAACGCCACCCATATCCGAAAGTGGTCCCATCGGCACAATAAGGGTATCAAATGAAAGGTATTGGAGAGTAGAATACGAATATGGCACCATTGGATAGGGGTATACTAATTTCGTCATTCTGTTTGTAACACCTCTAAATATGCCTCTGAAACCTCATAAAGTATATATATTCTTGATTGTCATGTCATTTTAAGTCGATCTAGCCATGTCCGTCTGCCCGACCGTCTGTCGAAAACACGCTTACTTTCGAAGAAGTAAAGCTAGGAGCTTGAAATTATGCACAAATACTTTCAATAAATGTAGGTCGGTTGGGATTGTAAATGGGCCAAATCGGTCTATGTTTTGATATAGCTTCCATATAAACCGATCTTGGGTCTTGACTTCTTCAGCCTCTAGAGGGCGCAATTCTAGTCCGATTTGACTGAAATTTTACACGTGGTGTTTTCGTACTACTTCCAAAAACTGAGCTAAGTATGGTTCAAATCGGTTCATGACCTGATATAGCTGTCATATAAACCGATCTTGGGTTTTGACTTATTTAGCCTCTAGAGGGCGCAATTCTCGTCTGATTCGACTCAAATTTTGCACGTTGTGTTTTCGTATCACTTTCAACAACTGCTCTAAGTATGGTTCAAATCGGTCTATGTTTTGACATAGCTGCCATATAAACCGATCTTGGGTCTTGACTTCTTAAGCCTCTAGAGGGCGCAATTCTCATCCGATTTGACTGAAATTTTGTACAACGGCTTCTCTCATGACCTTCAACATACGTGTCTAACATGGTCTGAATCGATCAATAGCTTGATACTTACCTATCTCCCGATTTTGCTTCTTGAGCCCCTACAAGGCGCAATTCTTTTCCGAATGAACTGAAATATTACACAATGACTTCTACAATGTTGAACATTCATTTATGGTCCGAATCAGACTATAATTTGATATAGCTTCAATAGCATAACAGTTCTTATTCAATATTCTTTGTTTGCCTAAAAAGAGAAACTGCGCATAGAGCTCGACAATGGTGCGATCCATGGTGGAGGGTACATAAGATTCGGCCCGGCCGAACTTAGCACGTTCTCGCTTGTTAATGCTTATTTCTTTAGTTTTTTTTTCATTATTGATTAAACAAAGTTTTGCTTTTTGGGTGTTACTACCAGTTCCTTTAGTGGTTTATTTAAAGGTTAAATCAACTATTTGACTTAACATGCCCAACCACTGCCATCCGATTGTTTAGCCTTGGCAACAACCACCTGTTACCAGGTTTCATTAGAATTTCATAAAAAATAAATTAAGTCTGATATTTGTGCTTAGACTGTTCAAACAAATAACGAAACTTGGCAAAACTCTTCTTCGTTTACTTTCTTTTCCATTGTTTAATGGAAATCAAACAACAGCAAAAAGTCTGGACAGCTTTATCAGAACTTTTCAAAATTATTCTTAGCCCTGGGATGGAAGAAAAGAGAGGTGGTTGACTTCATCCATGGCAAAAGACAAATAGCAAGGACATGGTGTCCTGCCATCAAATCAGGAAGAAAGGTATTGTAAAAGGAAATATTGAACAACTTGACTAAGGTAATTAGTAAAAAAAAAAACACCATGTTTTTTCTTGGCATTTTGTTTTGGACAACTTATTGACTAATGACGTTTGAGCAAAAGCTGTTGGGCTTTTAATGAAGGGACTATTTGAGTAGGAGGATTTTGGCAAATATTTGAAATGTTCATTCTAAGGCTCTTATGTTGGTTAATATTTATCCGAATTATTCTAACTGAGATTTAGATAGAGCCATATACTGTCTGAAAAACTTTAGTTTAGGTTGGAACAGAATATAGCCCGAATTAGATATGGCATCCGCGTAGGCTTTCTTATGGCTCATTGTTTTTATACCCACCACCATAGGGTGGGGGTATACTAATCTAGTAATTCCGTTTGTATCACCTAGAAGTACCCCTCTGAGAACCCATTAGGTATATATATATTCTTGATCATCTCGACGTTCTGAGTCAATCCAGCCATGTCCGTCCGTCCGTCCGTCTGTCGAAATCACGATAGAGGTCGAAGGCGTAAAGCTAGCCACTTGAAATTTTGCACAGATTCTTAGTATCGATGTAGGTCGTTGGATATTGCCAATGGGCCATATCGGTTCAGATTTAGATATAGCTCCCATATAAACCGATTTCCCGATTTGACTTCTTGAGCCCTTTAAAGCCGCAATTTTTGTCCGATTTGGCTGAAATTTTGCATGTAGTGTTTCGTTACGACTTCCAACAAATGTGCTCAATTCGGTTCTAATCGGTCCATAACCAGATGTCTTATATATAAAACTAGCTGGACGGGGCCGGCTTCGCTGCGCCTTCCTTAACTCTCTAATATCTATTTAGGGTGGGGACACTTTGCCCTGAATGTGGATATCGTGCAACTGTAGCTTATGTCCCTCTATGACGCTGAACGCCTGCGTTCGAATCCTGTCGGAACTTTGGACAAAATTTAAAGCGGTGGTTATCCCCTCTTAATGCTGGAGACATTTGTGAGGTACAATACCATGGTCATGTAAAAAATTCTCCCCCAAGAGATGTCACACTACGGCACACCGTACGAATTCGGCTATAAAAAAAGGTCCCCTATCGTTGATAAACTCAACTTGAATCGGACAGTACTCATTGATGTATGAAAAGTTTACCCCCGCTCGGATCCTGGGAAAATTTTTACTCTACTCCCAAATGTCTTTCTTTTGAGCCCCATATTACTGTATTAGTAAATATTTCGGCTTTAGGGGGTATTTCGGAGGTGGTCACTTGGCCATCAAAGTAAATAAAAGATTCGTGATCTACTTTCAGAAACATTTCCTAAAAGTCCCATAATGCCATAATCGGTAAATAAGTTGTGTTTGACGGTGGGGTGGACCCCGGTGGGGTGCCCCGGAAATGAATATAAATTTGCCGAAAATCATTAAATATCCACCCCAAATAGTTTTTATTATCCTACTTCCTGACCATATTCGTAATCTATTCCCGAATACCTTTCATTTGTGTCCCATATTGTCAGGATCGTCAAATAAACCTATTTTAAGGGGTTTTGAGATGAGGCGGCTTCCAAACACATGGCTCTATATTGTCGTGATTGGTCCATATATCCATTTGGCGGGGTTTGGGCTGTCCCCTCGGACAGTTTGTTTGTTTCGTATAGACTCATAAGCGGCTGAACCGATTACTTTGAAATTTTCACAGATTATGTAGGTTGGTCTGAAAGGAAACATAGGCTATATAATTTTATTTATATCGGGAGGGGGGGCGGACCCTCCCCCTTAACTCAAAAGTACTATCCAGAAATAAAAGTGTACCGATTGGGACAATATAAGATTCAAATGAAAGGTATTCAAGAGTAGAGTACGAATTTATAATAAAAGTTAGGTCCAAGTACCTAGGGGACCGTCCCAGCCCCAAATCCCTTAAAATAGATTTATTAGACGATCATGACAATATGGGACTCAAATGAAAAGTTGGGTCAAAGTACCTGGGGTGCCGCCCTGGCCCCAAACCCCCTTAAAATAGGTTTATTTGACGATCATGACACTATGAGACTCAAATGAGAGGTATTCGGAGGTCTGGAAGGAAACATAGGCCATATAATTTTTTGATCTCGGGAGGTGGGGCGGACCCTCCCCCTTAACCCATAAGAACTACCCAAAAATAATAGTGGATCGATCGGGACAATATGGAATTCAAATGAAAGCTGTTCAAGAGTAGAGTACGAATCTCATAATAAAAGTTGGGTCCAAGTACCTGGAGGGCCGCCCCAGCCCCAAAACCCCTTAAAAGAGGTTTATTTGACGATCCTGACAATAAGGGACTCAAATGAAAGGTATTCGGGAGTAGATTACGAATATGGTCAGGAAATTTTAGTTTTTATACCCCCCACCGTAGGATAGGGGGTATATTCATTTAGTCATTCCGTTTGCAACACATCGAAACATCAATTTCCAACCCTACAAAGAATATATACTTCGGATCGTTGTAAAATTCTACGACGATTAAACGATGTCCGTGTGTCTGTCAGTCTATCAATCTGTTCGTTCATCTGTTGTAATCACTCTACAGGCTTCAAAAATTAAGATATCGCGCTGAAATTTGGCACAGATACGTATTTTTGATACACGCTGGTTAAGTTCTTGAACCGGCCAAATCGGACCATATTTGGATATAGCTGCTATATAGACCGATTTTTCGATAAAGGGTCTTATGCCCATAAAAACTTTATTCTTCATCAGAATTTGCTGAAATTGAAAAAAAAATCAGTAAGTAGTATGGGGCTTCCCGACAACTGACCCAAATATGGTTCAGATCGGACTATATTTAGATATAGCTAACATATAGACCGATCTCCTGAAGTAGGGTCTGAAGATCATAAAAACTTTATTTATTACCAGATTCCCTGAAATGTACAACAGTGGGATATTTTATGCCTTCCGACATTTGGCCTAAATATGGTCGGTCCATATTTATATATAGCTGCCATATAGACCGATCTCCCGATAAAGGGTCTGAAGTCGATAAATGCTTTATTTATTACCCGATATCGCTGAAATTTTAAACAGTGAGTTATTTGAAGCCTCCCGACATCTGACCAAAATATATTTCAGATCGGACTATATTTAGATATAGCTGTCATATAGACCGATCTGCCGATGAAGGGTCTGAAGCCCATAAAAGCTTTATTTGTTGGCCAATTTCGCTGAAATTTGAAACAGTGGGTTATTTTAAGCCTTCCGATGTCTGACCTAAGTATGGTTCAGATCGGATTATATTTAGATATAGCTGCCATATAGACCGATCTGCCGATGAAGGGTCTGAAGCCCATAAAAACTTTATTTGTTGGCCAATTTCGCTGAAATTTAAAACAGTGGGTTATTTTAAGCCTCCCGACATCTGACCTAAATATATTTCAGATCGGACTATATTTAGATATAGCTGTCATATAGACCGATCTGCCGATGAAGGGTCTGAAGCCCATAAAATCCTTATTTTTTATCCGATTTCGCTGAAATTTGAAACTGTGGGTTATTTTAAATCTTACGACATCTGAACTGAGTACGGATTAGATCGGACTATATTTAGATATAGCTGCCATATAGACCGATCTCCTGATAAAGGGTCTGAAGGTCATAAAATCTTTATTTTTCATCCGATTTCGCTGAAATTTGCAAGAGTAGATTATTTTAGGTCTCCGGAGATCCGGCTTAAATATGGTTTGGATCAGACTATATTTAGATATAGCTGCCATATAGACCGATCTGCCGATAAAAGGTCTGAAGCCCATAAAAGCTTTATTTGTTGGCCAATTTCGCTGAAATTTAAAACAGTGGGTTATTTTAAGCCTCCCGACATCTGACCTGAATATGTTTCAGATCGGACTATATTTCGATATAGCTGCCATATAGACCGATCTGCCGATAAGGGGGTCTGAAGCCCATAAAAGCTTTATTTTTTATCCGATTTCGCTGAAATTTGAAACAGTGAGTAGTTTAAGACCTCCCGACGTCTGATCCAAATATGGTTCAGATCGGACTATATTAAGATATATCTGCCATATAGACCGATCTGCCGATAAGGGGGTCTGAAGCCCATAAAAGCTTTATTTTTTATCCGATTTCGCTGAAATTTGAAACAGTGAGTAGTTTAAGACCTTCCGATATTTGATCCAAATATGGTTCAGATTGGACTATATTTAGATATAGCTGCCACATAGACCGATCTGCCGATAAAGGGTCTGAAGCCCATAAAAGCTTTATTTTTTATCCCATTTCACTGAAATTTTGAACAGTGGGATATTTTAGGTCTCCCGACATCCGCCCCAAATAAGGTTTGAATCGGACTATATTTAGGTATAGCTGCCATATAGACCGATCTTCAAATAATGGGCCTGGAGCCCATTAAAGCTTTATTTTTTATCCAATTTCACTGAAATTTTAAACAGCGAGTAATTGTAGGGCACCCGCCATCCGACTCAAATATGGTAAAAATAGGACTGTATTTAGATATAGTTGTCATATAGACCGATATGTCGGTTAAGGGTTTGAAGCTCATATTCAACAGTTATAATGTCCACTCAATGTCCGTGTCGAATTTGGGCGCATAAGTTATCTAATTTTCATAGGATTATGATGAAAGGGGGTTTACACATATACCCGAGGTGGTGGGTATCCAAAGTTCGGCCCGGTCGAACTTAATGCCTTTTTATTTGTTTTCTTAGTTTTAAAATGTGATATCCTTTTATTCTTAATGTGGTAAGAAAAGTTTCCTTTTTCATCTAAGTTATAGGGATCAACATCCCTTAAGAGATTCTTCTTCATAATTCAGCTGCAACTCTCAAAAGCAACTATAAATCTGTAAGGCACACTGATATCTTTTTAAGCAGCAGCAAGGACAGGCTGCTGTCCTGTCTTATTTATGACTTCTTTTATTTCATTAAAAATTACAAAATACCTTAATAGTGGCTTTTTTTTCTCTTCTCTCTTTGCTGCGTGCACAAAGGCATTCATCTTTTTTTTTCATTGTTAAGGAGAGCATGGTTGATGCCGCCATAACGTGTCATTAGTCTAATGAGAGTATTTTAATAATTTATATGGATATACAACAAACTGACACATGAACCCTCACGTATTAGCACGCCACAACTCGCATTCTAACACACATATCTCAGCCTTGAGATTCTGTATTGGGTTCTGCGAAAATGTTTAGAAATATTTTCGAGAGATTTATCATGAGATTCCTTTCATAGTGACAGCGTATAATTTAAAAGGTTGCTGCTTGGTATTTCACTCACTTAGCTTCCTTAGGCCAGATTTCCGTTTTTGCCCAAGGTCTAACTACAAGTGTAGGCTGCTCGTTTCCCCTTACATTTGGTATTAAATTTAAACATATATTATTCAGGACTTTCATATTTGTATGGGTAATTTTTGAGGGAAATTGCCATGACACCTGTTTTATGGCAGGACAATGATGAGCTAAGCACAAACAAAGCCTGACAAAGAAAGTGAAATGTGAGAGGACATGAACCTTTGTTTCTTCTTCTACTTAGGAAAAGAAAGGGTTCACATGAATAACAATGTATGGATTAGGGTGTAGCGATTGGTATGGGAATAAAAAATTTGGTGAGTGCTTGGCATTTTTGCCTCTTGGGATTGTTCTGAGAAGAAGCAGAAGCTGTGAGGACATGGATGAAGAAGAGACTATAGAACACCTTCTGTGTGTGTGTCCCGCATTGACAGTCAGAAGAAGTTCCTCTTAAGGTTCTCATTTCTTTGAGAACCTGTCTGATGTAGCGGTTGTGAACATTCGCAAGTTGTTGGGCTTTTTAGAGTGATCTGGATAGTTCAAAGGTAGGAACTAAAAGGCATCTTCCTTCTTCTGTTTTTTGGTGGTGTCACAATGGACATATTTTAACTTGCAGTCGAAGAAAGATGTCGATAGGCCTAAGACAACTCACTGTCCCAAATTTCAGCAAATTCGGATAATAAGTGTGGCTTTTATGGGCCTAAGACCCTAAATCGGGGGATCGGTCTATATGACACCTATATCCAAATCTGAACCGATCAAGTCCACATTAAAGAAAGATGTTGATGGGCCTAAGGCAACTCACTGTTCCAGATTTCAGCAAAATCGGATAATAAATGTGACTTTTATTGGCCTTAGACCCTAAATCGGCGGATCGGTCTATATGGGGGCTATATCAAGATATAGTCTGATATAGCCCATCTTTGAACTTACCTTACCTTTGAACCTGCTTACGAAAAAGAATCTGTGCAAAGTTTCAGCTCAATATCTCTATTTTTAAAGACTGTAGCGTGATTTCAACACAAAGACGGACAGACGGACTAGATCGTCTTAGATTTTTAGCTAATCAAAAATATACAATATATACTTTATAGGGTCGGAAATTGATAATGTGTGTAATAATGATGTGTTGCAAGCGAAAAATATTCTCTGTTTAAAATTTCAGCGAAATCGAAAAGATCGGTCTATCGGGAAATCGGTCTATATGGCAGCTATATCTAGTTAGTTAGGAGATCTGATACAACTCACTGTTCTAAATGTCAGCAAAATCGCGTTTCAGAATATAAATCAGAAGATCGGTCTAAGCGGCAATTATATCCCAATATAGTCCTGTATGGACCCTACTCGGTACGGATATCGCCATGACCCATTTGCAATTCCCAACAACCTACTTCAGTAAGGGGTATCTGTGGCCAGCTTCATTCTTAAAGTGGCTAGCTTCATTCCTTCGACCGCTATCATAATTTCAACAGACGGATGGACAAGGCCAGATGGATTCAGAAGGTCGATAGGATATTTGGATATATCTACCATGCATATTGATCTCTCGATTTGAGGGCTTAGACACATAAAAAGCGAATTTAATGTCAAATTTCGCTGAAAATTTGAAATCATGACTATCGTAATATCGACACACGGACACGGTAAGATGGATACAGAACGTCATGACTATATTTGAATGTAGCTATCATTCATACCGATCCCTCGATTTAAGCGCATAAGTTAAACAGACGGACGGACAAAGCGAGATGGGTTCGGAATATTAATAGGATATTTTTATATATCTACCATACATTCCGATCTCTCGATTGAAGGGATTAGACCTATAAAAGGAGCATATAACATCCGATTTCGATTCCCATATAAACTGACCTTTCGGCTTAACATTTCGAGTCCCTGGAAATTGAAATTGTCGTCCGATTTGGTTGCAACTTTGCACTTAGGTTAGGTTAGGTTGAAAAAGAGGGTACGGATATTAATCCGCTCCATGCCACTATGAAAATACACTTAAGCCAGTAATCGGCTTGTTGTGCGCTCTTAATACTAAAAAAGTAAACTCGAAAAAAATCTCAGTTAGAAATTCGATGCTACTTACAAAATTTTAAATTGTTTTCCATGCCACGCCCCTAAGTTGGATCATATCTGGTATTGTGTCCCCACCTAAGTATTGGTGTCTTTTAGCAGCGAAATCCATGCAAAGGCATAGGAAATGCTTCAACGCCTCATTATCTTCCAACACATGACCTACACATGCTATCACTTGCCGCACCGATTTTGCACAAGCAAACTCGTAGTGCTATGTGTCCCATTATGATACCAAAAGCTAAACTCCTTCTTTCTTCCTTTCAGTAATGGCCTCGTCCTCTCACGATTCCGATCACCGTATAGGATTTTCGCCGTCTTACCGACTGTTTCGCTGTGGCATAGTGTTACATGTTCGTTGTCCACGCCCTTAACGTGTTACGTGTTCGTTGCCCACGCCCTTAACACGGACTGCGTCTATCCGAAAGGCTTTGAGTTATCCAAGTTTATTGACGGCAATCCTCAGGCCTTCACCGCCAAATCGTCTGCCCTTTCATTCCCCCTTACTCCGTTATGGCCCGGCACCCAAACGATGTGGATTGCAATCCTTTGGCCTTCCTCGCGAAATCGTCTGGCTTTTCATTCCCCTTACTCCGTTATGGCCCTGCACCCAAACCTTGCGGATTGTGCCACTCTCAGAGAAGTCGTTAATCCCCTTCTTAGACTGGAAGACTGTTCGTGATCTGACGGTCCTGGTTAGTGTAGGTCGGTTAGGATTGTAAATGGGCCATATCGGCCCATGTTTTGATATAGATGCCTTATAAACCGTTTTTGGGGTTTGACTTCTTGTGCCTCTAGAGGGAGCAATTCTCATCCAATTTGACTGAAATTTTGCACATAGTGTTTTGATATCACTTCCAAGAACTGTGCTAAGTATGGTTCAAGGCGGCCCATAACCTGGTATAGCCGCCATATAAACTGATCTTGGGTCTTGACTTCTTGAAGGCGGAAATTTTGAACATAGTGTTTTGATATCACTTCTAAGAACTATGCGAAGTATGGTTCAAATTGGTCCATATCCTGATGTAGCTGGATATGGACCAAGACGTGTTTCGCTATGACTTCCAACAACTGTGCCAAGTATGGTTCAAATTGGTCAGTAACCTGATATAGCTGCCATATAAACCGATCTTGGGTCTTAACTTCTTGAGTCTCCAGAGGGCGCAATTCTTATTCGATTGGAATGAAATTTTACACGACGTGTTGCGCTATGATTTCCAACAACTTTGCTAAGTTAGGTTCAAATCAGTTCATAACCTGATATAGCTGCCATATAAACCGATTTTGAATCTTGACTTCTTGAGTCACTAGAGGGCGCAATTATTATTCGTTGAATGAAATTTTGCACGAAGAATTTTGTTATAATATCCAACAACTATACCAATTAAGGCTTAAATTGGTCCACAACCTGATACAGCTGCCATATAATCCGATCTGGCAACTTGACTTCTGGAGCCCCTAGAGGGTGCAATTCTTATTCGATTGGAATGAAATTTTCCATGACGTATTTCGCTACGACTTCCAACAACTGCGCTAAGTTAGGTTTAAATCGGTCAATAACCTGATATAGCTGCCATGTAAACCGATCTTGAATTTTGCTTTTTGAGCCACTAGAGAGCGCAGTTCTTAACCGATTGGAATGAAATTTTGCACGAAGTATTTTGTTATGATATCCATCAACTGTGCCAAGTATGGTTGAAATCGGTCCATAACCTGCTATAGCTCCCATATAAACCGATCTTCCTATTTTACTTCTTGAGCCTCAAAAGGTCGCAATTTTTATTCGAATTGGCTGAAATTTTCCACAACGACTACTACATTGAGTTTAATAATGGTCCGGACCATCGGACCATAAGTTTATAAAGCTCCAACATCTTAGCAATTGTTTTACTTTTACCGTATCGGGAAAAGAACTAGACAGATGCGATCCATGGTGAAGGGTATATAAGATTCGGCCCGGCCGAACTCAGCACGCTTTTAGTGTTTAAATACTTATTTTCTGTCTGTTTGCGCTTACTTTTTTTTTGGTCTTAAAATCTTATTGAGATTCCATTGAGATTTGAATAGAAAGCATTAAACAATGGTCTAAAGCCCGACAATATCCTGCAATGGAATCTCAATACTTATTTTCTGTACAAACGCAGAGTTTTTTTTTTGAGGAAAGGATAGATACCCTTTTCCTGAGAAAAATGAAGCCAAAATGAAAACCATTTGTCTCTAAAGGGTAGTGTTATCATTATAACAATCACTTATAACTTTTTTTATATTAAGAATTTATTTTCCATGTTTCTTCGAGTTTCGCTTAGCTTTGTTCTTCAAAGCAGCCTTAAATTTGTTGTGTAAATGAATTCTTTTTGAAGGTTTAACTTTTGCTTTCAATGGTTTGTGGGATAATCTCAATGGCTTTTTTGGTTTTTTGGATATTTTGTTCGTAGTTTTTGGGGCAGAAGCTGTTTTAACCTCATCTTCGTATTCATATTCCTCATATTCATCGTCTTCTTCATCATCGTATTCTTCATCATCGTATTCTTCATCATCGTATTCTTCATCATCATCTTCTTCATCATCATCTTCTTCATCGTTTTTGTCTTCTTCTTCGTAGTCATCTTCATCGTATTCACCATCTTCGCTGTCATTTTGATCTTCATGTATATTGTCGTCCATGTTGTCAGTTGTATTTTCTTCTTCGTGCTCATCTTTATTTGTATCTACAGCTTCTTCCACACCTTCAGCAGCACCTTTATCTTCTGCTAAATCTTTGGCTACTTCCTCATCTTCATCTTCATATTCGTCCTCATCTTCATATTCATCCTCATCTTCATATTCATCCTCATCTTCATATTCATCCTCATCTTCATATTCATACTCATCTTCATCTTCGTAGTCATCATCGTATTCATATTCTTCATCTTCATCAGCATAGTCATCAACTTTTTTCCCATCTTTGTTTCGATCACTGGTTTCCAAGGCTCGAGCTGGAGCCGATAGCACCACTAATGACCACACACAAACTAACAGACCCAAGATCCGTAACTTCATTTTTCTACTAAAAGTACTACTTAACTATCGGAAAACACAAGTTAAGCAGAGTATTTATAAACTTTGTTATAACTGAACTACTGGCGCATGTTAAATCAATGTTAGTCTATGTCTACACAATTTCATGATATTCTTCATTCATTTCTCTAGAGTTTCTTCAATTTTGATTATTTATTAAGAGCAAATAAAATACGAGAGGTAAAACATATGTAGCGGAAGGACAAATGTGCGAAATATTCTTAATTCAAGAACACACCCTCGTGCCACCTTGAATTCAAAAACCCAGATGTATGATGAGTCGCCTAAAATTTGAATTTGACTGCCAGTAATAGCCTACTCTACTACTGTGGGATGGTTATTAAAACTTGATGCGTTTGTTTAAAGCACTCAGAAGGAACAAATATACAGCTAGAAGAAGAAACGAAAATACAGCTATTGATTAGTACACGGATCGCGTCGGAATATGTTTAGCTCTATACTGTCTGTGGTCATGTTTTCACGAAATGTGGCCCGAGGGATTCTCTTATGGCTCCGACATTGCTATGTAATTTCATGGAAATTGTTTAAGACTCAAATATTATAATTTAGTCATTTGTTATCTGATCCTCAAACATTTGGCTAGAAAGTTTCGCATTGTAAGCACATTTGGTAACCGTTCTTCTCAAAATTTAGCACAGTGATTTTTTCTATGACTCCCACAATATGTACGAATTTTTGCCCAAATAATTCATTTCAAATTTAAGCAAATTTTATTTTTGACGCCTAGTCTGCATACCCTATAAGGTCTCAGGTATCAAAAAGTAGTATTAGCCCGTCTTTAGCCCGTGCTTACTTGTTTGGACTAAGAAAGATCAACAGGTAAATATGGGTTAAGTTTGGTTCTGCTGAATTTGGGAAAAGGCATTTCTTATATTCTTGGCCCTAGGAAAGGGTTGTTTCTATACCCTTTACCATAGAAAAGGGTAGTTTCTATACTCTTTCCCTTGAAAAAGATTATTCTCTATGCCCTTATCCTGGGAAAAGCTAGTTTCTATACATTTTCCTCTGGGAAAGAGCACTTTCTTTACCCTATCCCTGGGGAAAGGGTAGTTTCTATACTTTTGCCTCGGGGAAGGTGAAGTTTCTATACCACTTCCCCTATAAGGTGTGAGGTATCAAAAGTAGTCTTACCCCGATTTTAGCCCGTCCTAACTTGTTTGCTAAATATGGGTTAAGTGTGGTTCTGCTGAATTTTGCCCTAGGAAAAGGTAGTTTCTATACCCTTTACCATAGAAAAGGGTAGTTTCTATACTCTTTCCCTTGGAAAGTATTTTTCTCTATGCCCTTACGCTGAGAAAGGCTAGTTTCTATAGCCTTTCCTCTGGGAAAGAACACTTTTTTTACCCTTTCCCTGGGGAAAGGGTAGTTTCTATACTTTTGCTCCGGGGAAGGTGAAGTTTCTATACCATTTCCCCTGGTAAAAGGTTGTTTCTTAACACTTTCTCTTAAGAAGAGGTTGTTTCTTTAGCCTTTCCCCTGAGAAGGGGTAGTTTCTGTACCCTTTCTCCTGAGAAAGGGTTGTTTATATGCCATTTCCCCTGGGAAAGTGTAGTTTCTATACACTTTCCCCTCGGAAGGAGTATTTTTTTCCTTATCCCCTGGTAAAAGGTTGTTTCTTAACACTTTCTCTTAGGAAAAGGTTGTTTCTTTACCCTTTCCCAGGGGAAAGGGTAGTTTCTATGCCCTTTGCCATGGGAAAGGGTGTGTCTATTCGCTTTCCCCTGATAAACGTAGTTTCTTAACCCTTCCCCCCTTCATTTTCTTTACCCTTTGCCCGGGGAAAGGGTAGTTTCTATACTTTTGTTCCGGGGAAGGTGAAGTTTCTTTACCATTTCCCCTGATAAAAGTAGTTCCTTAACCCTACCCGCCGGGAAACGGTTGTTTCTATACCCATTCCACTGAAAAAAAGTATTTCTATGCCCTTTCCCTTGCGAAAGGGTAGTTTTTATGCCCTTTTCCCGGGAAAGGGTAGCTTCTATACACTTTCCCCTCGGAAGAAGTATTTTTTATACCCCTTCCCCTGGGAAAGGGTAGTTTCTATACCCTTTCCCTCGGAAGAGGTATTTTCTATACCCTTTCCCTCGAAATAGGTATTTTCTTTATCCTTCCACCTCGGAAAGGTTTGTTTCTATACCCATCCCCCTGGGAAAGGATAGTTTATATACCCTTTCCCTGGAAAAGGATAGTTTCTATACCCTTTTCCATGGGAAAGGGTAGTTTCTATACCCTTCCCTCTGGGAATGGGTAGTTTCTATACCCTTTCCTCTGGGAAGTGTGGTTTCTATGCAATTTTCTCTCGGAAAGGGTAGTTTACATACCCTTTTCCCTAGCAAATGGTAGTTTGTTTACTTTTTTCCCTAAAAATGGGTAGTTTGTATACCCTTTCTCCGCGGGAATGGTAATTCCTATTCCCTTTCCCCTGGGAAAGGGTAGCTTCTATAAACTTCCCCTCGGAAGGAGTATTTTCTTTATCCTTTCCCCTCGGAAAGGTTTGTTTCTATACCCTTTCCTCTGGGAAAGGGTAGTTTCTATACCCTTTCTTCTGGGAAAAGGTAGTTTCTTTACCCTTTCCTCTGGAAAAGTGTGGTTTCTATGCAATTTTCTCTGGGAAAAGGAAGTTTATATACCATTTTCCCTAGCAAATGGTAGTTTGTTTACTTTTACCCTGAAAATGGGTAGTTTGTATACCCTTTCCCCTCGGAAAGGGTAATTTCTATTCCCATTCCCTTGGAAAATTATAGTTTTTTTTCCCTTTCTCCAGAAAAATGAGGTTCCTTTACGTTTTCGCCTGGAAAGGAGTAGTTTTTATACATTTTACCCGGGGAAAGGGTACTTTGTATACCTTTAAACTTGGAAAGGGGTACTTTCTATACCAATTTATCTGGAAAATGGCGGTTTCTTACCCTTTCCTCTAAGAAAGGGTAGTTTTAATACTCTTTCCTCATTGAAAAGATAGATTTTGTACTCTTTCCCCTGGGAAAGGGAAGTTTCTATACCGTTTCTCCATAAAACTGTAGATTCCATGCCATTTCCCAAATTAAGGGAAAATTCTATGCCCTTACCCCTAAAAAGCAGTACTTTTTATGCACTTTCCCCAAAGAGAGTGTACCTATTATAACCTTTTTACTTGAAATGGGTGTTTTCTAGCTCTAATAGCATAGTAATTCTTTCTTATACCCTTTTTCCTAGGAAGGCATTTTTCCTATACCCTCATCCTTTCTGTACCCTTTCCCCTGGGAAGAGGTGGATTATGAACCCTTTTCCCCGGGAAAGTGTTCCCCTAGCAAAGCTTTATTTCCATACCCTTTCCCCTGGCAAATGCTAGTTTCTTTATTCTTTTCCCTGAAAAAGGGTAGTTTTTTATATCCTCCATCATAGAATGGGAGGTATACTAATTTCGTCATTCCGTTTGTAACACCTCGAAATATTTGTCTAAGACCCCATAAAGTATATATATTCTTGATCGTCGTATATACATTCTTGATCATTTTAAGTCGATCTATCCATGTCCGTCCGTCTGTCGAAAGCACCCTAACTTTCCAAGGAGTAAAGCTAGCCGCTTTAAATTTTGCACAAATACTTCTTATTGGTGTAGGTCGGTTGGGATTGCAAATGGGCCAAATCGCTCCATGTTTTGATAAAACTGCCATATGAAACTATCTTGGATCTTGATTTCTTGAGCCACTAGAGGGCGCAATTCTCATCCGATTTTGCTGAAATTTTGCACAAAGTGTGTTTTTAAGACTTTCAACAACTGTGTTAAGCAGGGTTAAATCGCTACATAACCTGATATAGCTTCCATATAAACCGATCTTGGGTCTTGAATTCTTAGGCCTCTAGAGGGCGCAGTTCTCATTCGATTTGGCTGAATTTATGCATGAAGTGTTTTGTTATGACTTCCAACAATTGTGGTTAGTACAGTTCAAATCGGTCCATAACCTGATATAGCTGCCATATAAACCGATCTTGGATCTTGAATTTTTAGGCCTCTAGAGGGCGCAATTCTCAGCTCTTGTATATACCGATTTCAGCTCTTATTTAAACCGATTTCGCCATTGTGCTTCTTAAGCCCCTACAAGGCGCAATTCATATTCTACTACTATGGCCTTCAACATTCAATTCATTTATGGTCTAGTTCTATTTGACCTGTTGGCATCCATGTCAAGTTGGGTCTCGATTGTACTCTATTTAGGTATACCTGACATATAGACCGATCTTCTGATTTAGGGTCTTAAGGTCATAGCATTTTTTCGTCAATTTTGCTTAAATTTGGAACTGGGCCTTGTATGATTTAAACAAAATATGATCCAAATCCGCCATATTTGGATATAACTGTGAATATAGTGGAGTTATTATAAAATAGGATAACAATTTATGTATGTTCAAATTTCGGAACGGCCGAACGTTTTTACTTTTTTATTTTTGTCATACATCATCCATTTATTCTTCAACAAGCATGTGGGGAACTGTTTTCTGAGTTCGGCAATCATTTCAGGGGAAAGATGTTCTGGCACTAGGTCCCACTCCCATGGCAATCAAGCAGGCAATGAAGTGACAATTCCATGATACGAATGCTTTGTGTTGGATGAAAATGTCTGATTACGAAATTGTTTATACCCACCACCGAATAATGGAGGTATATTCATTTTGTCATTCCGTTTGCAACACATCTAAATATCCATTTCCGATTATATAAAATATATATATTCTTGATCAGCGTAAAAATCTAACACGATCTAGCCATGTCCGTCCGTCTGTCCGTCTGTCTGTTGAAATCACGCTACGGTCTTTAAAAATAAAGATACTAAGCTGAAACTTTGCACAGATTCTTTTTTTGTCCATAAGCAGGTTATGTTCGAAGTTGGGCTATGTTGGACTATATCTTGATATAGCCCCCATATAGACCGATCCGCCGATTTAGGGTGTTAGGCTCATTAAAGCCACCTTTCTTATGAGATTTTGCTGAAATTTGGGACAGTGAGTTGTGTTTAACCTCTCTACATGCTTCTTTAATTTGGGCCATATGGGTTCAGATTAGAATATAGCTGCCATATAGACCGACCCGCCGAATTAGGGTCTTAGGCCTGTAAAAGACGCATTTATTGTCCTTTTTTGCCAAAATTTGGGACAGCGAGTTGTTTAAGGCCTTTCGATATCCTTCTTTCATTTGGCCCAGATCAGTCTAGGTTTGGATATAGCTGCCATTTAGACCGACTGCCATTTAGACCGTCTGACGAATGTAAATTGTTAAAGAAAAATTTCTTCTCATGTCCCTTTGTGGGAAAAGTCGATCTGTCAAAGGTTTAAGTATTACTCTAAATCTTATCTTTTATTATTAACAAAAATTTACAAAAATTCTATTAAAATTAGTTCTTCTCTTATTGTACAATTAGTATTACTTGTGTTTCCTGGCATGTTTCTTTGAGCGTTTGCCAGCCTTGGCTCGATGACGATTATTTCTGGCAGATTTCTTGTGTGCTTTGGTTTTGGGTTTGGATTTACGCACAGGTGACGAAGGTTTTGAGCCCTGTGTTGAGACCTCTTCTTTCTCATCGTAATCCTCATCATCATAATCTACATCATCATCAATATCTTGGTCATCAATTTCAAAAGGATAAACTTCCGGCATGTTGTCGGTTGCTACATCCGCATTTTCCGTTTGATCATTTTCATCGGGGTAATCATCCCCATCATTTTCAGCTTCTTCGATGTCTAATTCCACATCGCTTCCATCGTTGTCGTCTTCATCTCCAGCATAATCAAATTCTTCATCCTCACCCACATCACCTTCATAGTCTCCATCATAGTCTATATTGTCCTCATCCACGGGTTCCTCTTCGGCAGATTCATTTGCCACATCATTGGATGAATTGATTTCTTCTGCATTAGCAGCAGCAGCAGCTAGCGTTACAGCCCACAGGCACAATAAAAATGCCCAAATTCTAAACTTCATGTCTTCACTTGATTTACTATTCAACTAAATTGAAGTTTGATCAATTCAAGCCTTTATAAAATCAGCTGCGACATAGAGCTAGTACGTCATTGGCTTTTATTCAAACAGAATAATAACTTGGTCTCTATTTCAGCAGTCTTAAATTTATTTAACATGTTGTGCTATTGTTTGACTTCAACAAATACAAAACCAGCTAAAATAATTAGAGCCGAAGGTGAACATATTGCAGGTGGAGGTTAAGCATGCGAATTGGTTTTTTGAAGAATTTCCCCATTATCATTCACCGAAAGAGTCGAAAAGTTACTGAAGCCGAAGGTCATCCTTATGTACTTTGAGAGCAAAAGAGCAAATTTTTTTGTCCTTCACCATAGCAGAGGGGTTTAAATTCTAGCTTTGTCATTGTGTTTGTACCTTAACGAAATATTAAACTGATGTCCTACATATTTTATATATTCAGAATCGTCTTGGAATTCTAACTTGATTAAGGAATATCCGTCTGTATGTCCATCCTTCTGTCCTTCCAGCCGTATGTGTGTTCACCTGTCTGTGCAGTCCAATTAATGATAAGATAAGGAGCCTCCCTTATTATGCCGAGTCCGAACTGCGTGCCGTCGTTTAGCGACACTACTTGGTAGAGAAGTTTTAACATGGCATGATACCTCAAAAATGTAACCAGCATTAGTAAGAGGATAACCAATGCTGAAAAATTTTCTGATATTCGCGCCAGGATTTGAACCCAGACGCTCGGCGTCATAGACAGACATGCTAGCCTCTGCGCCACGGTGCCCTCCATGTATGTTTGTCGGATTGGCAGCATTCTCGGATTACTAGTGCTGAAGACGTGGGCTCGATTCTCATCAGAGGCCTGGTGTGTCGCTACTATGGTCTTTGTGAGTATCTTCAGAAAATATACTGCCAGTCTTAACATAGGCCTCGATACTGATGAAGACCTATAAGGTCAAATGCAAATGCAATCCAAATTTTGCCCAAAAACATTCCACTAAGGAACAGGGGCAAACTTCTCACATATCAATGAGTGCAGTATGATTCAGGTTTAAAGTCAATGATAAGGGGTCTCCTTTTTATAGCCGAGTCCGAACGGTGTGCCGAAGTGCGACAACTCCTTGAAGAGAAGTTTTACATGGCATAGTACCTCACAAATGTTGAAAGCATTAGGAGGAGAAAACCACCGCTGAAATTTTTTTCTGATGGTCTTGCCAGGATTCGAACCCAGGCGTTCAGCGTCATAGGCGGACATGCAAACCTCTGCGCTACGGGGGCCTCCCAAGGGCAACTGGCGAAAATTCAAGATGTGGGAACCATAAACTTACAGCTTAAGTGAAAGTCAGCTACTGCAGCTATGTAACTTAAGACAGTAGGATGAGAATGGGGTAAGGGTATAGGAAAATGTTTCAGATCGAAAACCCTAAAAATATTGGGTTGCCCAAAAAGTAATTGCGGATTTTTCATATAGTCGGCGTTGACAAATTTTTTCACAGCTTGTGACTCTGTAATTGCATTCTTTCTTCTGTCAGTTATCAGCTGTTACTTTTAGCTTGCTTTAGAAAAAAAGTGTAAAAAAATATATTTGATTAAAGCTCATTCTAAGTTTTATTAAAAATGCATTTACTTTCTTTTAAAAAATCCGCAATTACTTTTTGGGCAACCCAATAACATGAGGCCAAGTAGTATATACTGGGGCCAGAGGCATTGTCCTAGTCTGGGGGAACTCTGGTATTTCCATCCAGTAGATTAAGCTACACGGATGAATCACAGCAGTAAAGGAGAAACGGGTGTAGCCTTTTACCTTGAAGAACCAAAGGCCGAGTTCCGTTTCCAGCTGCTTGACCATAACACCATACTGCAGTAGTCTCTCCACTCGATATCGCTGAATGTCTGCGACTGCTGAAGCAGCCACTTCGTATGGAGCATTCCACTACCCTCAAGACCACACAGATCAGACCTCAATGCTCCAGTCTGCATGGTGCTCACAGTAATCCCATGCCGGGTGCGGAATACATGATATGGTACAGTGTCAACACGAGGACGTCGAGTATGGACATCTCTACAGACTAAGTTGGCCATTTGGGCAATAGCATACAGAACACAGTAAATTCACGAATGGCATTGCGAGCGGTACACGCCTTCTCGAAGTATGACGTCTGAATTACCTGGGTTGTTATTATAGCCACATTTTTATGTGCAGGTGGCGACCCCCGAACAGGCGGCTCAGTCTTAGACTGACAGAACCCTCGTATTGCTATCAGAAAGATCATATTATACGGATGCATCAAAGCTAGAGGCCAGAGTGGCCCTGGGGGTCTACATTGAGAACCCAGGGACTGAGATCTGTTTTAGACTGTCTGACCATAACACAGTCATAGATTCAGGCGATCGCGGAATGTATGAGGTGGTGTGGTGTTCTCGCGAGGACATCGATTGTGAACATCTTTATGAGCAGTAAAATGGCCATAAGGGCAATAACAACCAGGACGGTAAGGTCACTAACAGTCTTGCAGTGTAAGAAGGAGATTAACGCCCTCTCTGAGGATGGCAAAATCCGCATCGTTTGGGTGCAGGGACATAATGGAATAAGGGGATATGAAACGGCAGACGATTTGGTGGTCAGAGGACTGCCGTCAATAAACTTGGTTAACCCGAAACCTTTCAAGTCGACGCAGTCCGAGTTAAGGGAGTGGGCGACGAATGCGCATGCAACATTGCGGAATAACGAAACGGTCGGTAGGACGACCAAAATCCTATGGGCGGATCCAGATCGTGAAAAGATTAGGCTATTACTGAAAGGAAGTAAGAAGAAGTTCAGTATGGCTATTGGTATCATAACGGGACACATAGGACTTCTAGCTCACTTATGTAAAATCTTTGCGGCAAGTGATACCATGTGTAGGGCATGCGGGGAAGATGATGAGACGTTGAAACATTTCCTTTGTCATTTCCCGGCTTTCGCGTCTGACACATACCAGCACTTAGGTGGGGACACAATACCAGACATGAACCAAATTAGGGGAGTGGTATTGAAAACAATTAAGGATTTTGAAAGTAGCGCGAAGTTCCTCAACAACTACCACAATATCTCAAGAGTTTGAGCGAAATCAGTTCAGTTTTAAATATAGCTCCCATATATATGTTCGGCCGATTTTTGAGAAATATTGCAATAAAGTGGTCATAAGTTAACCGATTCTCTCGAAATTTGGCAGGAAGGGTATCCTTTTGACTCTCTTGTTCTGGTGAATATTGTAGAAATCGGTTCAGATTTAGATCTATCTGCCATATATGTATATCGCCCGATTTTCACTTCTAGGGTTACTGTAAGCTCATTTTTTGACCAATCTTGCCAAAAGTTGGCACAATGCTTTTCTCTATGCCTACCACAATATCTGGGATACTAATCTACTCATTCCGTTTGTAACGTCTCGAAACATTGACCTGAGGCCTTACAAAGTAAATCGTTTTGACATTCTGAGCCGATCCAGCCGTGTCTGTCTGTCTGTCGTTCGAGTGTTCGAACGATAAAAGTTGTCCCCTTGAAATTTTGTACAGATACTTCAGTTTTGGTGTAAATAACCAGAGATTGCAAATGGGCCATATCGGTTCAGATTTGGATATAAACCCCCATATTAACCGATCCCTAGTTTCGACTTATTCAACTCCTAGAGACTTCAATTTTCTGCCGATTTAGCTTAAATGTGGCACACGAACTTTGGCTCTCCTTTCCAACATCAGACCGCAGTATGATCCGAAACCCTACCCGATCCGTTTTTTGATAAAAATTACTATACCGCTGTTCCTGTACACTATTCCTGTAGCGGTACAGTAATTTTTTGATAAAAAATTACTGTACCGCTATTCCTGATGGAACCGAATGGAACCACGATATCCCTGGTAACAGAAGTTACATAGACTTCTATACGGATGGTTCCAAACTAATCGACCAGGTGGGCTTTGGGTTGTACTCTAAAGATCTAGAACTGGTCACATCGAAGAGGTTACCCGTACACTGCAGTGTGTATCAAGCAGAGATCCTTGCAATTAAGGACGTGGTGGGATGGCTAAGATATTGGGTTGCCCAAAAAGTAATTGCGGATTTTTCATATAGTCGGCGTTGACAAATTTTTTCACAGCTTGTGACTCTGTAATTGCATTCTTTCTTCTGTCAGTTATCAGCTGTTACTTTTAGCTTGCTTTAGAAAAAAAGTGTAAAAAAGTATATTTGATTAAAGTTCATTCTAAGTTTTATTAAAAATGCATTTACTTTCTTTTAAAAAAATCCGCAATTACTTTTTGGGCAACCCAATATAATGTCTCAGACAGCCAAGCAGCCATTAAATCCCTGGATAACGTATTTCTGAACACAAAAACCGCCCTCGACTGTCGCAGATCTCTCAACGAGATGACTGAACAGTTAAAAATTCACCTGTTCTGGGTGCCGGGCCACAGAGATATCCCAGGGAATTTTAAAGCAGACGAGCTTGCGAGACTAGGAACCCCCTTACTCATTCCAGGGATACTGAAATCTGTGAGTATGCCTCTAGCGACATGTAAGCTAAGTTTTCAGAACCAGGCCCGAAGGGCAACGAATGATAGATGGTCAGCATCTGTGAGCATTACAAAACTATGAGGCCTCATCTAGACTTGAAGAGGTCTACTGCTTTGCTGTCATTGGCTAGAACAGACGTCTCAGTTATTGTGTCCGTCATGACAGCTCACTGTCTTATCGGAAAACATGGACAAGCTGTAAGGGTATCGAAGAGGAAGAGACTATAGAACACCTTCTGTGTGTGTGTCCCGCACTGGCAGTTAGAAGGAGTTCGACTTTAGGTTCTCATTTCTTTGAGAAACTGTCTGATTTATCGGATGTGAACATTCGCAAGTTATTGGGCTTTTTAAAGCGATCTGATCCGAAAATGGGTATCAATTCTTGCTCTGCCCCCCCCAATACCTTTCATTTAAGCCCCACATTGTCATGGTCGGTAAATATGCCCGATTTAGGGCTGTTTTGGGGAGTGGGTTGTTCCCCCAAATTCTAAGCCCTGAAAATATATCAGCAACGTGCTCTATTCTCATATATATCATTTATTTGAACCCCATATTGCCATTGCCCTCAAAATTGGATATCGAATTCGTTTTATAATCTCATTTAAACTTCTTATTGCAAAAGTCAGCAAATATGTCCGGTTTAGGGGATTGGCCCTAAAATCTATGAATATTTAGTTCCACTCTCTTTAAGACTCAAATTGTCCTGGTAAGCAAATACATCCCATTTGGGGGTTGTTTTGGTGGTGGGACGTCCGCTAGACAGTTGGTATCTAATGTTGATTACTTTGAGCCCCATTTTTCCATAGTCGGCAAACATGACCGGCATGGGGAGTGTTTTGGGGGATGGGCGGCCACTCAGTGAGTTGGCCTTAAAAAATATATCAGATTCGTATTCCACTTAAAAAAACCTCTTATTTGAGCCTCATATTACAATAGTCAGCAAATATTAACTATTTGGGTGGTGTTATGGGGGTGGGGTGGCCCGACAGACACTTTTCCCGAATATTGATATCAAATTCGTGCTTTACTCCCAAAGACTTTTCATTTGAGCCCCATATTGCTATGGTCGTAAATTTGTCCCCTTTGGGGCATGTTTTTGGTGAGAGGCGGCCCCCCAAACACTTGGTCCCATATTTGGATATCAAATTCGTATTCTGCGTTCAAATACCTTTTATTTAAGCCCCATATTCCCATGGTCAGTAACTAAGTCCTCTTTGGGGGGTGTTTTGGGAAAGGGGTGGACGCCCAGAAACGTGGTCCCACATTTGGATATCAGATTCGTATTCTACTCGCAAATACCTTTCATTTGAGTCCCATAGCGCCATGGTCGGTAAATATGTCCGATTTAGGGTGTTTTGGGGCTTGGGGTGGTCCCCCTCGCACTTGGTCCGACAATTGGATATCAGATACGTTTTCTTGTTCTAAATACCTTTCTTTTGGGTCCCATATTGTCTTGATTGGTCTAAATATATGTTTGGTAGGTTTTAGGGTGGGGCAGCCCCCCTAGGTACCCCATCAGAAATTTGGATCCAAATTTTTATTTTAAGGGTACAATATGAGAGCACACAAAATTTCGCTTAAATCGCACCACCCATCTCCGAGATTTGGAGTTTCTGAAAATTATGGTAAGGGGGAGGGTCCGCCCCCCCTTCAGATATCAAAAAATGTAGTACCCTATTTTCACCACGGGATCATTATGCACCATCTGTGAAAATAATGCACCATCTGTGAAAATTGATTTTTATATATAAGAAGAAGATTGTCTCCATTTAAGCGATCCCTAGATTTGACTTCTTGAGCTCCTAGAAACAAAAACTTCTACTTTCAGCGTTCATGGCAGGTATGATCCGAACCGGTCTATGTGCTGATGTAGGCCCCTCAAATACCGATTACCCGATATGACTACTTGAGACCATAGCAGGTGCAAGCAATTCCCGATCTGGTTTTGTAGAATAACTCCCATACAAACTGAGTTAATAAAGGCAAATTTTTAGCAGAACCCATGGTACCTGGTGGCTACCCAAAATTCGTTCCGATCGAACTTAGCACGTTTCTATAAAATTTTTTTTTATCACATTCGTTTATTTCGTTCTGTAAAAAATTACATAAAATTCGTATTAACATAAAAATTAGTTGTCTTATAAATTAAAAAAATAACGCTTTTTAGAATTGCATTTTAGATGCCATGGAATTAGCATATGGGGCAACTTTATGTTGTTATAAAATATTTTATAACGATAACTAAAGAAAAAAAAAAAAAACACATCTCAGAGCGTTATTTGGTTCTAATAAATGATTTGTTGGACAGCGTTGATGATCTGTTGCAGGATATGATCCTGTTGTGGGGGTTGAGTTGGTTTGGGTGCTTTAGGCTTTGCAGTTGTTTTGTGTTTTGCAGTTGTCTTGGGCTTGGCGGTTTTCTTTGGTTTCGCCGTAGTCTTAGGTTTGGCCGTTGTTTTGGGTTTTGCTGTTGTTTTGGGTTTTGCTGTTGTTTTGGGTTTCGCTGTTGCTTTTGGTTTCACTGTTGTTTTAGTGTTTGTTGCCTTTTTAGGTTTGGCCGTAGTTTTGGGTTTCGCTGATGTTTTGGGTTTCGCCGTAGTTTTTGGTTTGGCCGTTGTTTTAGAGTTTGCCGTTTTTTTAGGTTTTCTCGTTGTTTTCGGTTTGGCTGTAGTAGCTTTGGGCGGGTTTTTAATAATTATGGTAATTGTGGGTGGCTTTACAGGGTTGGTTGTAGCAGGTTTTACTGTTGTTGCTGCAGGTTTTGCTGTTGTTGCTACCGGTTTAACTGTTGTTGCTGCCGGTTTGGCGGTAGACTTGGCTGTTGTTGCTGCCGGTTTGGCGGTAGGCTTGGCTGTTGTTGCTGCAGGTTTGACTATAGGTTTTGTAGTTGTTTTAGGTTTAGTTGTTGTGTTAGGTTTGGTTGTTGTTTTAGGTTTAGTTGTTGTTTTAGGTTTAGTTGTTGTTTTAGGTTTAGTTGTTGTTTTAGGTTTAGCTGTTGTTTTAGGTTTAGCTGTTGTTTTAGGTTTAGTTGTTGGTTTTGGTTTAGTTGTTGAATCAGCATCACTACCAATTTCTTCTTCGCCACCTTCCTCTTCACCTGTTCCCTCCTCTCCGGTCTCTTCATCACCTGTACCTTCTTCGCCGATCTCTTCTTCACCTGTTCCTTCCTCGCCGGTCTCTTCTTCCCCTGCTCCTTCCTCGCCTGTCTCTTCTTCACCTGATCCTTCCTCGCCTGTCTCTTCTTCACCTACTCCTTCCTCGCCTGTCTCTTCTTCACCTGCTGCTTCTTCACCGGTTTCATCTTCACCTACTTCTTCCTCGCCTGTCTCTTCTTCACCTGCTCCTTCCTCGCCTGTCTCTTCTTCTCCTGCTCCTTCCTCGCCTGTCTCTTCTTCACCTGCTCCTTCCTCGCCTATCTCTTCTTCACCTGCTCCTTCCTCGCCTGTTTCTTCTTCACCTGTCCCTTCCTCGCCGGTTTCCTCTTCACCTGCTCCTTCCTCGCCTGTCCCTTCATCACCTGCTCCTTCCTCGCCAGTCTCTTCTTCACCTGTTCCTTCCTCGCCTGTTTCCTCTTCACCTGCTCCTTCCTCGCCTGTTTCTTCTTCACCTGCTCCTTCCTCGCCTGTCTCTTCTTCACCTGTTCCTTCCTCGCCTGTTTCCTCTTCACCAGTTCCCTCTTCAATGGTTTCGTCTTCACCGGTTTCTCCTTCTTCGCCCATTTCTTCTCCAACGGCTTCCCCTTCTTCAGTTTCATCCTCACCGGTTCCCTCTTCACCTGTAGAAGTTTCTTCTCCAGCTTCTTCAGCCGGAGTTTCTTCGCTAGCTCCTTCTTCACCAGCTTCTTCTGCAGGAGTTTCTTCACCAGCCGGCTCCTCACCAGCAGGAATTTCTTCGCCGGCTATTTCCTCACCTCCAGTCTCTTCAGCAGGAGTTTCTTCACCAGTTGATTCCTCACCAGCAGTCTCCTCAGAAGGAGTTTCTTCAACCGCGCCTTCTCCACCTGTTTCTTCTGCAGGAGTTTCTTCAGCGGCGACTTCCTCTCCAGTGGCTTCTTCACCAGTCTCTTCTGCAGGAGGTTCTTCACCAGTGGGCTCCTCACCAGAGACTTCTTCACCAGTCTCTTCTGGAGGAGTTTCTTCAGCAGCATTTTCTTCACCAGCTGCTTCCTCACCCGCGGTCTCTTCTGGAGGAGTTTCTTCCAAAGCACCTTCTCCACCTGCTTCTTCTGCAGGAGTTTCTTCACCAGCAGGAATTTCTTCGCCAGCTGCTTCCTCACCCGCAGTCTCCTCTGGAGGAGTTTCTTCCGAAGCACCTTCTTCACCTGCTTCTTCTGCAGGAGTTTCTTCACCAGCGGGCTCACCAGCAGGAATTTCTTCGCAAGCTGCTTCCTCACCCGCAGTCTCTTCTGGAGAAGTTTCTTCCGAAGCACCTTCTTCACCTGCTTCTTCTGCAGGAGTTTCTTCACCAGCGGGCTCACCAGCTGGAATTTCTTCGCCAGCTGCTTCCTCACCCGCAGTCTCTTCTGGAGGAGTTTCTTCCGAAGCACCTGCTTCTTCTGCAGGAGTTTCCTCATCAGCAGGAATTTCTTCGCCAGCTGATTCCTCACCAGCAGTCTCTTCTGGAGGTGTTTCTTCCGAAGCACCTTCTCCACCTGCTTCTTCTGCAGAAGTTTCTTCACCAGCGGGCTCACCAGCAGGAATTTCTTCGCCAGCTGCTTCCTCACCCGCAGTCTCTTCTGGAGGAGTTTCTTCCGAAGCACCTTCTTCACCTGCTTCTTCTGCAGAAGTTTCTTCACCAGCGGGCTCACCAGCAGGAATTTCTTCGCCAGCTGCTTCCTCACCCGCAGTCTCTTCTGGAGGAGTTTCTTCCGAAGCACCTTCTTCACCTAACTCTTCTGCAGGAGTTTCTTCCCCAGCGACTTCCTCTCCAGAGGCTTCTTCACTAGTCTCTTCTGCAGGATGTTCTTCACAAGCGGGCTCCTCACCAGAGACTTCTTCACCAGTCTCTTCTGCAGGAGGTTCTTCACTAGCGGGCTCACCAGCAGGAATTTCTTCGCCAGCTGCTTCCTCACCCGCAGTTTCCTCTGGAGGAGTTTCTTCCGAAGCACCTTCTTCACCTGCTTCTTCTGCAGGAGTTTCTTCACCAGCGGGCTCACCAGCAGGAATTTCTTCGCCAGCTGCTTCCTCACCCGCAGTCTCCTCTGGAGGAGTTTCTTCCGAAGCACCTTCTTCACCTGCTTCTTCTGCAGGAGTTTCTTCACCAGCGGGCTCACCAGCAGGAATTTCTTCGCCAGCTGCTTCCTCATCCGCAGTCTCCTCTGGAGGAGTTTCTTCCGAAGCACCTTCTTCACCTGCTTCTTCTGCAGGAGTTTCTTCACCAGCGGGCTCACCATCAGGAATTTCTTCGCCAGCTGCTTCCTCACCCGCAGTCTCTTCTGGAGGAGTTTCTTCCGAACCACCTTCTTCACCTGCTTCTTCAGCAGGAGTTTCTTCACCAGCAGGGATTTCTTCGCCAGCTGCTACCTCACCCGCAGTCTCTTCTGGAGGAGTTTCTTCCGAAGCACCTTCTTCACCTGCTTCTTCTGCAGGAGTTTCTTCACCAGCGGGCTCACCAGCAGGAATTTCTTCGCCAGCTGCTTCCTCACCCGCAGTCTCTTCTGGAGGAGTTTCTTCCGAAGCACCTTCTTCACCTGTTTCATCTGCAGGAGTTTCTTCACCAGCGGGCTCACCAGCAGGAATTTCTTCGCCAGCTGCTTCCTCACCCGCAGTCTCTTCTGGAGGAGTTTCTTCCGAAGCACCTTCTTCACCTGCTTCTTCTGCAGGAGTTTCTTCACCAGCGGGCTCACCAGCAGGAATTTCTTCGCCAGCTGCTTCCTCACCCGCAGTCTCTTCTGGAGGAGTTTCTTCCGAAGCACCTTCTTCACCTGTTTCTTCTGCAGGAGTTTCCTCCCCAGCTACTTCCTCTCCAGAGGCTTCTTCACCAGTCTCTTCTGAAGGAGGTCCTTCACAAGCGGGCTCCTCACCAGAGACTTCTTCACCAGTCTCTTCTGGAGGAGTTTCTTCCGAAGCACCTTCTTCACCTGCTTCTTCTGCAGAAGTTTCTTCACCAGCGGGCTCACCAGCATGAATTTCTTCGCCAGCTGCTTCCTCACCCGCAGTTTCCTCTGGAGGAGTTTCTTCCGAAGCACCTTCTTCACCTGTTTCTTCTGCAGGAGTTTCTTCACCAGCGGGCTCACCAGCAGGAATTTCTTCGCCAGCTGCTTCCTCACCCGCAGTCTCTTCTGGAGGAGTTTCTTCCGAAGCACCTTCTTCACCTGCTTCTTCTGCAGGAGTTTCTTCACCAGCGGGCTCACCAGCAGGAATTTCTTCGCCAGCTGCTTCCTCACCCGCAGTCTCTTCTGGAGGAGTTTCTTCCGAAGCACCTTCTTCACCTGCTTCTTCTGCAGGAGTTTCTTCACCTGCTTCTTCTGCAGGAGTTTCTTCACCAGCGGGCTCACCAGCAGGAATTTCTTCGCCAGCTGCTTCCTCACCCGCAGTCTCTTCTGGAGGAGTTTCTTCCAAAGCACCTTCTTCACCTGCTTCTTCTGCAGGAGTTTCTTCACCAGCGGGCTCACCAGCAGGAATTTCTTCGCCAGCTGCTTCCTCACCCGCAGTCTCCTCTGGAGGAGTTTCTTCCGAAGCACCTTCTTCACCTGCTTCTTCTGCAGGAGTTTCTTCACCAGCAGGAATTTCTTCGCCAGCTGCTTCCTCACCCGCAGTCTCTTCTGAAGGAGTGTCTTCCGCAGCACCTTCTTCACCTGTTTCTTCTGCAGGAGTTTCTTCCCCAGCGACTTCCTCTCCAGAGGCTTCTTCACCAGTCTCTTCTGAAGGAGTTTCTTCACCAGCGGGCTCCTCTTCAGAGGCTTCCTCATCAACGTTCTCCTCACCAGTCACTTCTGCAGGAGTTTCTTCTCCAGCGGGCTCCTCACCAGAGACTTCTTCACCAGTCTTTTCTGAAGGAGTTTCTTCACCAGCGGGCTCACCAGCAGGAATTTCTTCGCCAGCTGCTTCCTCACCCGCAGTTTCCTCTGGAGGAGTTTCTTCCGAAGCACCTTCTTCACCTGCTTCTTCTGCAGGACTTTCTTCACCAGCGGGCTCACCAGCAGGAATTTCTTCGCCAGCTGATTCCTCACCCGCAGTCTCTTCTGAGGGGGTTTCTTCCAAAGCACCTTCTTCACCTGCTTCTTCTGCAGGAGTTTCTTCACCAGCAGGAATTTCTTCGCCAGCTGATTCCTCACCCGCAGTCTCTTCTGGAGGAGTTTCTTCCAAAGCACCTTCTTCACCTAATTCTTCTGCAGAAGTTTCTTCACCAGCAGGAATTTCTTCGCCAGCTGATTCCTCACCCGCAGTCTCTTCTGAAGGAGTGTCTTCCGCAGCACCTTCTTCACCTGTTTCTTCTGCAGGAGTTTCTTCCCCCGCGACTTCCTCTCCAGAGGCTCCTTCACCAGTCTCTTCTGAAGGAGTTTCTTCACCAGCGTGCTCCTCACCAGAGACTTCTTCACCAGTCTCTTCTGCAGGAGGTTCTTCACCAGCGGGATCCTCACCAGATACTTCTTCACCAGTCTCTTCTGCAGGAGTTTCTTCAGAAGCTTCTTCTTCTCCAGCTGCTTCCTCATCAACGTTTTCCTCACCAGTCACTTCTGCAGGAGTTTCTTCTCCAGCGGGCTCCTCACCAGTCTCTTCTGAAAGAGTCTCTTCACCAGCGGGCTGACCAGCAGGAATTTCTTCGCCTGCTGCTTCCTCACCCGCAGTCTCTTCCGGAGGAGTTTCTTCCGAAGCACCTTCTTCACCTGCTTCTTCTGCAGGAGTTTCTTCACCAGCGGCCTCACCAGCAGGAATTTCTTCGCCAGCTGCTTCCTCACCCGCAGTCTCCTCTGGAGGAGTTTCTTCCGAAGCACCTTCTTCACCTGCTTCTTCTGCAGGAGTTTCATCACCAGCGGGCTCACCAGTAGGAATTTCTTCGACAGCTGCTTCCTCACCCGCAGTCTCTTCTGGAGGAGTTTCTTCCGAAGCACCTTCTTCACCTGCTTCTTCTGGAGGAGTTTCTTCACCAGCAGGACTTTCTTCGCCAGCTGCTTCCTCACCCGCAGTCTCCTCTGGAGGAGTTTCTTCCGAAGCACCTTCATCACCTGCTTCTTCTGCAGGAGTTTCTTCACCAGCGGGCTCACCAGCAGGAATTTCTTCGCCAGCTGCTTCCTCACCCGCAGTCTCTTCTGAAGGAGTGTCTTCCGCAGCACCTTCTTCACCTGTTTCTTCTGCAGGAGTTTCTTCCCCAGCGACTTCCTCTCCAGAGGCTTCTTCACCAGTCTCTTCTGAAGGAGTTTCTTCACCAGCGGGCTCCTCACCAGAGGCTTCTTCACCAGTCTCATCTGAAGGAGTTTCTTCACCAGCGGGCTCCTCTCCTGAGGCTTCCTCATCAACGTTCTCCTCACCAGTCACTTCTGCAGGAGTTTCTTCTCCAGCGGGCTCCTCACCAGAGACTTCTTCCCTAGTCTCTTCTGAAGGAGTTTCTTCACCAGCGGGCTCACCAGCAGGAATTTCTTCGCCAGCTGCTTCCTCACCCGCAGTTTCCTCTGGAGGAGTTTCTTCCGAACCACCTTCTTCACCTGCTTCTTCTGCAGGAGTTTCTTCACCAGCGGGCTCACCAGCAGGAATTTCTTCGCCAGCTGATTCCTCACCCGCAGTCTCTTCTGAGGGGGTTTCTTCCAAAGCACCTTCTTCACCTGCTTCTTCTGCAGGAGTTTCTTCACCAGCTGGAATTTCCTCGCCATCTGATTCCTCACCCGCAGTCTCTTCTGAAGGAGTGTCTTCCGCAGCACCTTCTTCACCTGTTTCTTCTGCAGGAGTTTCTTCACCAGCAGGAATTTCTTCGCCAGCTGCTTCCTCACCCGCAGTCTCTTCTGAAGGAGTGTCTTCCGCAGCACCTTCTTCACCTGTTTCTTCTGCAGGAGTTTCTTCCCCAGCGACTTCCTCTCCAGAGATTTCTTCACCAGTCGCTTCTGCAGGAGTTTCTTCACCAGCGGGCTCACCAGCAGGAATTTCTTCGCCAGCTGATTCCTCACCCGCAGTCTCTTCTGGAGGAGTTTCTTCCAAAGCACCTTCTTCACCTAATTCTTCTGCAGGAGTTTCTTCACCAGCAGGAATTTCTTCGCCAGCTGCTTCCTCACCCGCAGTCTCTTCTGAAGGAGTGTCATCCGCAGCACCTTCTTCACCTGTTTCTTCTGCAGGAGTTTCTTCCCCAGCGACTTCCTCTCCAGAGGCTTCTTCACCAGTCTCTTCTGAAGGAGTTTCTTCACCAGCGGGCTCCTCACAAGAGACTTCTTCACCAGTCACTTCTGCAGGAGTTTCTTCTCCAGCGGGCTCCTCACCAGAGACTTCTTCACCAGTCTCTTCTGAAGGAGTTTCTTCACCAGCGGACTCACCAGCAGGAATTTCTTCGCCTGCTGCTTCCTCACCCGCAGTCTCTTCCGGAGGAGTTTCTTCCGAAGCACCTTCTTCACCTGCTTCTTCTGCAGGAGTTTCTTCACCAGCGGGCTCACCAGCAGGAATTTGTTCGCCAGCTGATTCCTCACCCGCAGTCTCCTCTGGAGTAGTTTCTTCCGAAGCACCTTCTTCACCTGCTTCTTCTGCAGGAGTTTCTTCACCAGCGGGCTCACCAGCAGGAATTTCTTCGACAGCTACTTCATCACCCGCAGTCTCTTCTGGAGGAGTTTCTTCCAAAGCTCCTTCTTCACCTGCTTCTTCTGGAGGAGTTTCTTCACCAGCAGGACTTTCTTCGCCAGCTGCTTCCTCACCCGCAGTCTCTTCCGGAGGAGTTTCTTCCGAAGCACCTTCTTCACCTGCTTCTTCTGCAGGAATTTCTTCACCAGCGGGCTCACCAGCAGGAATTTCTTCGCCAGCTGCTTCCTCACCCGCAGTCTCCTCTGGAGGAGTTTCTTCCGAAGCACCTTCGTCACCTGCTTCTTCTGCAGGAGTTTCTTCACCAGCGGGCTCACCAGCAGGAATTTCTTCGCCAGCTGCTTCCTCACCCGCAGTCTCTTCTGAAGGAGTGTCTTCCGCAGCACCTTCTTCACCTGTTTCTTCTGCAGGAGTTTCTTCCCCAGCGACTTCCTCTCCAGAGGCTACTTCACCAGTCTCTTCTGAAGGAGTTTCTTCACCAGCGGGCTCCTCACCAGAGGCTTCTTCACCAGTCTCATCTGAAGGAGTTTCTTCACCAGCGGGCTCCTCTCCAGAGGCTTCGTCATCAACGTTCTCCTCAACAGTCACTTCTGCAGGAGTTTCTTCTCCAGCGGGCTCCTCACCAGAGACTTCTTCACCAGTCTCTTCTGAAGGAGTTTCTTCACCAGCGGGCTCACCAGCAGGAATTTCTTCGCCAGCTGCTTCCTCACCCGCAGTTTCCTCTGGAGGAGTTTCTTCCGAAGCACCTTCTTCACCTGCTTCTTCTGCAGAAGTTTCTTCACCAGCGGGCTCACCAGCAGGAATTTCTTCGCCAGCTGATTCCTCACCCGCAGTCTCTTCTGAGGGGGGTTCTTCCAAAGCACCTTCTTCACCTGCTTCTTCTGCAGGAGTTTCTTCACCAGCAGGAATTTCTTCGCCAGCTGATTCCTCAGCCGCAGTCTCTTCTGGAGGAGTTTCTTCCAAAGCACCTTCTTCACCTAATTCTTCTGCAGGAGTTTCTTCACCAGCAGGAATTTCTTCGCCAGCTGCTTCCTCACCCGCAGTCTCTGCCGGAGGAGTTTCTTCCGAAGCACCTTCTTCACCTGCTTCTTCTGCAGGGGTTTCTTCACCAGCGGGCTCACCAGCAGGAATTTCTTCGCCAGCTGCTTCCTCACCCGCAGTCTCTTCTGAAGGAGTTTCTTCCGCAGTACCTTCTTCACCTGTTTCTTCTGCAATAGTTTCTTCACCAGCGACTTCCTCTCCAGAGGCTTCTTCACCAGTCTCTTCTGAAGGAGTTTCTTCACCAGCGGGCTCCTCACCAGAGACTTCTTCACCAGTCTCTTCTGCAGGAGGTTCTTCACCAGCGGGCTCCTCTCCAGAGGCTTCTTCACCAGTCTCTTCTGAAGGAGTTTCTTCACCAGCGGGCTTCTCACCAGAGACTTCTTCACCAGTCTCTTCTGCAAGAGTTTCTTCACCAGCGGGCTCCTCACTAGAGACTTCTTCACCAGTCTCTTCTGCGGGAGGTTCTTCAGAAGCTTCTTCTCCAGCTGCTTCCTCATCAACGTTTTCCTCACCAGTCACTTCTGCAGGAGTTTCTTCTCCAGCGGGCTCCTCACCAGAGGCTTCTTCACCAGAGACTTCTTCACCAGTCTCTTCTGCAGGAATTTCTTCAACAGCACCTTCTTCACCAGAGACTTCTTCACCAGTCTCTTCTGCAGGAGTTTCTTCCGAAGCACCTTCTTCACCTGCTTCTTCTGCAGGAGTTTCTTCACCAGCAGGAATTTCTTCGCCGGCTGTTTCCTCACCCGCAGTTTCTTCAGCAGGAATTTCTTCACCAGTTGCTTCCTCACCAGCAGTCTCTTCTAAAGGAATTTCTTCTACAGCGCCTTCTTCGCCTGTTTCATCTGCAGGAGGTTCTTCACCAGCGGGCTCCTCTCCAGAGGCTTCTTCACCAGTCTCTTCTGCAGGAGGTTCTTCACCAGCGGGCTCCTCTCCAGAGGCTTCTTCACCAGTCTCTTCTGAAGGAGTTTCTTCACCAGCGGGCTCATCACCAGAGACTTCTTCACCAGTCTCTTCTGCAAGAGTTTCTTCAGAAGCTTCTTCTTCTCCAGCTGCTTCCTCATCAACGTTTTCCTCACCAGTCACTTCTTCTCCAGCGGGCTCCTCACCAGAGGCTTCTTCACCAGTCTCTTCTGCAGGAATTTCTTCAGCAGCACCTTCTTCACCAGTTGCTTCCTCACCAGTCATTTCTGCAGGTGTTTCTTCAGAAGCACCTTTTTGACCAGTCTCTTCTGCAGGGGTTTCTTCACCAGCAGGAATTTCTTCGCCGGCTGCTTCCTCACCAGCAGTCTCTTCAGCGGGAGTTTCTTCTCCAGTTACTTCCTCACTAGCAGTCTCTTCCGAAGGAATTTTTTCCCCAGCGCCTTCTTCACCTGTTTCCTCTGCAGGAGTTTCTTCCACAGCGACTTCTTCACCAGAGACTTCTTCACCAGAGACTTCTTCACCAGTCTCTTCTGCAGGAGGTTCTTCACCAGCGGGCTCCTCAGTAGAGACTTCTTCACCAGTCTCTTCTGCAGGAGTTTCTTCCCCAGCGACTTCCTCACCAGCGACTTCTTCGCCAGTCTCTTCTGCAGGAATTTCTTCACCAGCGGGGTCCTCACCAGCAGGAGTTTCTTCGCCAACTGCTTCCTCACCCGCAGTCTCTTCTGGAGGAGTTTCTTCCGAAGCACCTTCTTCACCTGTTTCTTCCTCATCCGCAGTCTCTTCTGGAGGAGTTTCTTCCGAAGCATCTTTTTCACCTGCTTCTTCTTCACCTATTTCTTCTGCAGGAGTTTCTTCACCTGCGGGCTCACCAGCAGGAATTTCTTCGCCTGCTGATTCCTCACCCGCAGTCTCTTCTGGAGGAGTTTCTTCCGAAGCAACTTCTTCACCTATTTCTTCTGCAGGAGTTTCATTTCCGGCGACTTCCTCTTCAGAGGCTTCTTCACCAGTCTCTTCTGGAGGAGTTTCTTCACCAGCGGGCTCCTCACTAGAGACTTCTTCACCAGTCTCTTCTGCAGGAGGTTCTTCACCAGTTGGCTTCTCAGTAGAAACTTCTTCACCAGTCTCTTCTGCAGGAGTTTCTTCAGAAGCTTCTTCTTCTCCAGCTGCTTCCTCATCAACGTTTTCCTCACCAGTCACTTCTGCAGGAGTTTCTTCTCCAGCGGGCTCCTCACCAGAGACTTCTTCACCAGTCTCTTCTGCAGGAATTTCTTCAGCAGCACCTTCTTCACCAGTTGCTTCCTCACCAGTCATTTCTGCAGGAGTTTCTTCAGAAGCACCTTCTTGACCAGTCTCTTCTGCAGGAGTTTCTTCTCCAGCGGGTTCCTCACTAACAGAAATTTCTTCGCCAGCTGCTTCCTCACCCGCAGTCTCTTCTGAAGAGGTTTCATCTTCGCCGGCTGCTTCCTCACCAGCAGTCCCTTCAGCAGGAATTTCTTCACCAGTTGCTTCCTCACCAGCAGTCTCTTCTAAAGGAATTTCTTCAACAACGCCTTCTTCGCCTGTTTCTTCTGCAGGAATTTCTTCTCTAGCGACTTCCTCACCAGAGGCTTCTTCACCAGTCACTTCTGCAGGAGTTTCTTCACCAGCGGGCTCCTCGCCAGCAGGAATTTCTTCGCCGGCTGCTTCTTCAGCAGGAGTTTCTTCACCAGTAGCTTCCTCACCAGCAGTCTCTTCTAAAGGAATTTCTTCAAAAGCGCCTTCTTCGCCTGTTTCTTCTGCAGGAGTTCCTTCTTCAGCGACTTCCTCTCCCGAGGCTTCTTCACCAGTGTCTTCTGCAGGAGGTTCTTCACCAGCGGGCTCCTTACCATCAGGAATTTCTTCGCCAGCTGCTTCCTCACCCGCAGTCCCTTCTGCAGGAGTTTCTTCAGAAGCTTCTTCTTCTCCAGCTACTTCCTCACCAACGTTTTCCTCACCAGTCACTTCTGCAGGAGTTTCTTCACCAGCGAGCTCCTCACCAGCAGGAATTTCTTCGCCAGCTGCTTCCACACCAGCAGTCTCCTCTGAAGGAGTTTTTTCTGAAGCACTTTCTTCACCTGTTTCTTCTGCAGGAGTATCTTCCCCAGCGACTTCCTCACCAGAGACTTCTTCACCAGTCTCTTCTGCGGGAGTTTCTTTACCACTCTCTTCAGCAGGAGTTTCTTCAGCAGCACCTTCTTCACCAGCTGCTTCTTCATCAACATTTTCATCACCAGTCACTTCTGCAGGAGTTTCTTCAGCTGTACCTGCTTCTTCTCCAGGAGTTTCTTCACCAGCAGGAATTTCTTCGCCAGCTGCTTCCTCACCAGCAGTCCCTTCTGCAGGAGTTTCTTCAGAAGCTTCTTCTTCTCCAGCTACTTCCTCACCAACGTTTTCCTCACCAGTCACTTCTGCAGGAGTTTCTTCACCAGCGAGCTCCTCACCAGCAGGAATTTCTTCGCCAGCTGCTTCCACATCCGCAGTCTCTTCTGAAGGCGTATTTTCCGAAGCACCTTCTTCACCTGTTTCTTCTGCAGGAGTTTCTTCACCAGCGACTTCCGCTCCAGAGGCTTCTTCACCAGTCTCTTCTGCTGTAGTTTCTTCACCAGCGAGCTTCTCGCCTGCTGGAATTTCTTCACCGGCTGCTTCCTCACCAGCAGTCTCTTCAGCAGGAGTTTCTTTATCACTTGTTTCCTCACCAACAGTCTCTTCTGAAGCAATTTCTTCAACACCGCTTTCTTCGCCAACCTCTTCGCCAACCTCTTCTGCAGCACCTTTCTCACCAGCGGCTTCCTCACCAACGTTTTCCTCATCAGTCACTTCTGCAGGAGTTTCTTCACCAGCGGGCTCCTCACCAGCAGGAATTTCTTCGCCAGCTGCTTCCTCACCCGCGGTTTTATCTGAAAGAGTTCCGTCAGCAGCATTCTCTTCATTGGTTTCTTCTGCAGGAGTTTCTTCATCTACGCCTTTCTCGTCAGTAGTTTCTTCACTTGCCACTTCTGCTGGGGTTTCTTCACCATTTGGTTCCTCACCAGCACCCTCTTCTCCAGTCTCCGCTATAGGGGTATCTTCACCAGCAGGAGTTTCTTCACTTGGTGTGTCTGCACCTGTTGATTCTTCTGCAGTTACTTCACCAGCTTCTGCTGCAGTTTCCGCCGGTGCAGTTTCTTTTACTGCTTCATTTTCCGTTTCACTTTCGCTTGTTACACCGTCATCAACACTGTCTTGTGGTTCTTCTGCGCCTTTGTCGGCGCCTGCAATTTCATTGCCAGCATCTACACCACCTCCACCCTCGTCCTCATCAGGCAGCCTAGTGGGTGCTCCTCCCACTAGGAATGCAAACGCACACACACAAATGAAAAGTGCCAGGAAACGGAACTTCATGCCTTTGATTAATTCGATTTTAACTAAACTCCATATTCCATTGGCGAAGGTATTTATACGTGCCATTAGGAATCGAAACAGTTGTTCGAATATCAACTACGTCATTCGCCCAATTTTTCATCTGTAGAATCGATTTCGTTTGACTGGTCTCTGTTCGTTCTATGCAATTCAAATGCCTTTTTGTTATTCATTTAAATATTGAATTTTGCCTTCACCGAGACAAAGAGGGCAACAGAAACAGATACTGAAACAGATACAAATGCGAAAACAAAAAGTTGTTGTTTGTTTGCTTGTCCTTAGAAAGAATCGACAATAGGTCAGTGGAGAATATCATTGGATTACATCTTTGTGCTGTGCCTTAAGGGGCAAGAGGATGAAAAACATAGTCAATGAAAGAAGAAGGCAATTTTGAGTTTGAATTGATTTTTTTTAGATCCAAGAAAGTTTTGTGATTGCAGTGTTTAAAATCTGTGGTTTTTTGTAACCACCAACACATCGAAATATCGATTTTGGCCCCTATAAAGTGTATGTTCTTGTTCTAACATAATAATTCTAACATAATAAAGCAATGTCCGTCTGTCCGCTGAAATTACACTACAGTCTTCGAAAAAGAAGACATTGAGCTGAAACTTTGCACAGATTCTTCTTTTGTGCATTGGCAGTTTAAGTTTGAATTTGGGCTATATTTAACTACCTCTTGTTAAAGCTTCCATTCGGGCACAGTGAGTGGTGTTTATGCGCTTTGGGCTTGGTCTAGATCGGATTTTGTCTCAATATAGCCCCCATATAGACCGATCTCCCGATTTTAAGTCTAAGGCCCACAAAAGTCGCATTCGTTACCTGATTTCGCTGAAACTTGGCACATTGCATTAAGCCCACCAATATTCACCAATATTCGTGTCGATCATGGTCTTGATCGGACTGTATCTTAATATAGCCCCCTTACAGACCATACCTCTGATTTAAGGTCTAAAGTCTATAGAAGTATAATTTCTTCCTCGATTTTACAAACATTTGGGACAGTGACCATCGATTTCGTAATCGAATATGGTTTATATCGGGCATTATTTTTACACAACCCCCAAATAAACCGATCTCCCGATTTAAGGTCAAAGACCCATAGAAACCGCATTTATTAACCAATTTCCCCGAAATTTGGCACCTGTCTTAAGTATTTTGTCATCCATGCGGGGTATGGTTCCGATCGACATATATTTAATTGTCCTTCATGTTTTTATACCCTACACCACTACTATGGTATTATAACTTAGTGCATTTGTTTGTAACACCCAAAAGGAAGAGAGATAGACCCATTGATAAGTATGCCGATCGACTCAGAATCACTTTCTGATTCGATTTAGCTATGTCTGTCTGTCCGTCCGGCTGTCCGTCTATCTGTCTATCTGTCCGTCTCTCTGTCTGTCTGTCCGTCTGTCTGTCCGTCTGTCTGTCCGTCTGTCTGTCCGTCTGTCTGTCCGTCTGTCTGTCCGTCTGTCTGTCCGTCTGTCTGTCCGTCTGTCTGTCTGTCCGTCTGTCTGTCCGTCTCTCTGTTCGTCTGTCTATCTGTCCGTCTGCCTGTCCGTCTGTCTGTCCGTCTGTCTGTCCGTCTGTCTGTCCGTCTGTCTGTCCGTCTGTCTGTCCGTCTGTCTGTCCGTCTGTCTGTCCGTCTGTCTGTCCGTCTGTCTGTCCGTCTGTCTGTCCGTCTGTCTGTCCGTCTGTCTGTCCGTCTGTCTGTCCGTCTGTCTGTCCGTCTGTCTGTCCGTCCGTCTGTCTGTCTGTCCGTCTATATCAGGTTATAGTGCGATTTGGACCATACTTACCACGATCGTTGGATGTCCTTGCAAAATTTCAACTCAAACGGACAACATTTGCTCATTCTAGGGGCTCAAGAAATCAAATCGGTTTATATGTGGGCTATATCAGGTTATAGATCATTTCGACCCATGCATAGTATGGTTGTTGGGAGTGGGAACAGAACGCTACGTACAAATTTTCAGCGAAATAGGATAACAATTGCGGCTTCTGAGGGCTATGATTTCAAATCAGGAGATCGCTATATAGGGGGCCTATATCCAAATCTGAACCGATATGGCCCATTTGCAATACCCAACGACCTAAATCAATCAGAAGTATCTGTGCAAAATATCAAGCGGCTTGCTTTACGCGTTCGAGCGTTCACAGACGGACGTACGAATGGACGGATGCACAAACGGATGGACGGACGGATATCGTCTGTCTGTCCATCTCTCTGTCCGTCTGTCTGTCCGTCTGTCTGTCCGTCTGTCTGTCCGTCTGTCTGTCCGTCTGTCTGTCCGTCTGTCTGTCTGTCTGTCTGTCCGTCTGTCTGTCTGTCTGTCTGTCTGTCTGTCTGTCTGTCTGTCTGTCTGTCTGTCTGTCTGTCTGTCTGTCTGTCTGTCTGTCTGTCTGTCTGTCTGTCCGTCTGTCTGTCTGTCCGTCTGTCCATCTGTCTGTCCAGCTGTCTATCTGTCTGTCTGTCCGTCTGTCTGTCTGTCCCTTTTTCTGTCCCTCTGTCTGTCCGTCTGTCTGTCCGTCCATCTGTCTGTCCGTCTGTCTGTCCATCTGTCTGTCCATGTTAATTTGTGTACAAACTACAGGTCGCAATTTTCATCCGATCGTCTTCAAATTGTGTATGGGTATGTTTTTCGGTCTATAGACAAAGCCTATTGAAATTGGAGAAAATCGGTTCAAATTTTGATATAGCTGCCATATATATATTCATCCGATTTGCAGTAATACAGCAATAAAATGGTCTTTTGTTAACCGATTCTCTAGAAATTTGGCAAGACGAGTTTTTTTTTATGAATCTCGACATTACTGGTTTATTGCACAGAAATCGGTTCAGATTTGGATATAGCTCCCATATATATGTTCGTCCGATTTGCAGTAATACAGCAATAAAATGGTCATTTGGTGACCGATTTTCTTAAAGATTGGTAGGAACGATTTGCTCTTGGCTCTCTATAATACTGGTGACTTTTATAGAAATCTGTTCAGATTTGGATATAGCTCCCACATATATGTTCATTCGATTTGCAAGAAGATTTTTTTTATGAATCTCGAGATTACTGGTTTATTTCACAGAAATCGGTTCAGATTTGGATATAGCTCCCATATATATGTTCGTCTGATTTGAAGTAATACAGCAATAAAATGGTCATTTGTTGACCGATTCTCTCGAAATTTGGCGAGAAGGGTTTTTTATGAATCTCGACATTATTTATTAATTTCACAGAAATCGGTTCAGATTTTAATATAGCTTACATAAAATCGTGTGATATATATGTATACATATATATCGCCCGAATTTTCACTCCTATACCCACTGCAAGCGCACTTATTGACCAATCTTCCCAAAATTTTGTACAACTCTTTCCATTAAGTTTGGTCGAAGTCGGTTCAAATTTAGATATAGCTCCCATGTTCGTCAGAATTTGGGTAATTTGTTGTTATTTGTCAACCGAAGTTAAACATAACCTAATAACCTATCTGAATACATCCGCCAAGGTCCATGAAAATTGGATCAGAATTATACACAGCCCACCTTTTGTATTTATAGAGTAGGTGTAGGGTATTATAAAGTCGGCGCTGCCCCACTTTTGCCTTTTCTTACTGATTTTGTTATGAGCCTTCCCCCAAAATCTCAGCTACGACCCACATATTTCTATTTTCGCCTATTCATGTCTACTTTCGAGCTGAAGTGACATGCCATGGGATCTGTGGTGTTCGTATTTTCGACGACAGTTATTTATAACCACCAAATAATGTTAAGTGACATTCACACTTGACTTATTTGCTCAATAGCTAAAGTCTATTCAAGGAGCCTCACAATGAATCTGCACAAAAACATGGCCAAAAAAATAAACATTAAAAACAAATTTTGGTTCTATTTGTTCAACTGTGCAGACATGACGCAAAATTATCTTCGAAAGCCTCGCTTTAATCAATTTGCGTATCTAATTGAACATGAAAGCCAAAAAAAAAAAAATACAGATAATATTAAGAAAAGCTTTTCATATATGTAGATAAAATTAGTTGCGAATACTAAACAGAAGAGGGTCTAATTTTAGGCTGCAAAGATAAGGCAAACCAGAATGCTTCATTCAAGAATACGGTTAAATTTGTTTTTTTAAGATTAAGAGTAGGTCATTGAACCATAATGGGCACAATCTAGGACATATATGATTTTTTATTGTAGACTCCCGAAAAGAATACATTACCAAGGAAAGTTAATCGATCTGATATAGCTCCCATATAAACAGATCTTCCAATTTATATCCTGAGCCACTATAGGGTGGAATTTTTGTCCGATTTGGCCAAGCCAAATATCGCCCCAATCAGTTTATAACTTGGTATACCTCAAATAGCTAAGCAATTCTTATCCATTATCCTTTGTTGGTCTATAAAGAAACATGCGATCCATGCTGGAAGGTATATAAGATTTGGCCCGGTCGAAATTAGCTCGCTTTTACTTGTTCATAAATAATTCTACGATCTTCTACTACACTTTTTTATACCCTCCACCATAGGATGGGGATATACTAATTTCGTCATTCTATTTGTAACACCTCGAATTATGCCTCTGAGATCGTCATGTCATTTTAAGTCGATCTAGCCATGTCCGTCCGTCTGTCCGTCCGTCCATCTGTTTGTAGAAAGCACGCTAACCTTTGAAGGAGAAAAGCTAGCCGCTTGAAATTTTGCACAAATACTTTTTATTAGTGTAGAACGGTTGGAATTGTAAATAGGCCAAATCGGTCCATGTTTTGATATAGCTACCATATAAACCGATCCTGGATCTTGACTTCATGGGCCTCTAGAGGGCGCAATTCACGTTCGATTTGACTGAAATTTTGCACGTAGTGTTTTGGCATCACTTCCAACAACTGTGTTAAAAATAATTCAAATCCGTTCATAATATGGTACAGCTGTCAAATAAACCGATCGTGGGTCTTGACTTCTTGAGCCTCTAGAGGGCGCAATTTTCAACCGATTGGACTGAAATTTAGCACATGGTGTTTTGGCATCACTTCCAACAACTGTGTTAAGAAAAATTCAAATCCGTTCAAAATTTGGTACAGCTGTAATATAAACCGATCTAGGGTCTTGACTTCTTGAGCCTCTAGAGGGCGCAATTCTCATATGATTTGACTGAAATTTCGCATGAGGTGTTTTGTTATAATTTCCAATAACTGTGCTAAGTATGACGCAAATCCGTCTTTGTTTTAAAATAGCTGCCATACAAACCGTTCTTGGGTCTTGACTTCTTGAGCCTCTAGAGGGCGCAATTCTCTTCCGATTTGACTGAAATTTGCCATGAGTTGTTTTGTTACAATTTTCAATAACTGTGCTAAGTATGGCACAAATCGGTCCTTGTTTTGATATAGCTGTGATATAAACCGATCTTGGATCTTGACTTATTGAGCCTCTAGAGGGCGCAATTTTTATCCGATTGGACTGAAATTTGGCACGTGGTGTTTTGGCATCACTTCCAACAACTGTGTTAAGAATAATTCAAATCCGTTCATAATATGGTACAGCTGTCATATAAACCGATCGTGGGTCTTGACTTCTTGAGAATCTAGAGGGCGCAATTCACGTCCGATTTGACTGCAATTTCGCATGAGTTGTTTTGGTATCACTTCCAACAACTGTGTTAAGAATGATTCAAATCGGTTCATAATTTGGTACATCTGTTATATAAACCGATCTTGGATCTTGACTTCTTGCGCCACTAGAGGGCGCAATTCATGTCCGATTTGACTGAAATTTGGCACGTGGTGTTTTGGCATCACTTCCAACAACTGTGTTAAGAATGATTCAAATCGGTTCATAATTTGGTACAGCTGTCATATAAACCGATCGTGGGTCTTGACTTCTTGAGAATCTAGAGGGCGCAATTCACGTCCGATTTGACTGCAATTTCGCATGAGTTGTTTTGGTATCACTTCCAACAACTGTGTTAAGAATGATTCAAATCGGTTCATAATTTGGTACATCTGTTATATAAACCGATCTTGGGTCTTGACTTCTTGCGCCACTAGAGGGCGCAATTCATGTCCGATTTGACTGAAATTTGGCACGTGGTGTTTTGGCATCACTTCCAACAACTGTGTTAAGAATGATTCAAATCGGTTCATAATTTGGTACAGCTGTCATATAAACCGATCGTGGGTCTTGACTTCTTGAGTCCATAGAGCTCGCAATTCTCATCCGATTTGCCTGAAATTTCGCATGAGGTGTTTTGGCATCACTTCCAACAACTGTGCTAAGAATAATTCAAATCCGTTTATAATTTGGTACAGCTGTCATATAAACCGATCTTGGGTCTTGACTTCTTGCGCCACTAGAGGGCGCAATTCTCACCCGATTTGACTGAAATTAGGCACGTGGTGTTTTTGCATCACTTCCAACAGCTGTGTTAAGAATAATTCAAATCCGTTCATAATTTGGTACAGCTATCATATAAACCGATCTTGGGTCTTGACTTCTTGAGAATCTAGAGGGCGCAATTCACGTCCGATTTGACTGCAATTTCGTATGAGTTGTTTTGGTATCACTTCCAACAACTGTGTTAAGTATGATTCAAATCGGTTCATAATATTGTATAGCTGTCATATAAACCGATCTTGGATCTTGACTTCTTGAGCCCATAGAGCTCGCAATTCTCATCCGATTTGGCTTAAATTTCGGATGAGGTGTTTTGTTATGATTTTCAATAACTGTGCGAAGTATGGTTCAAATTGGTCCTTGTTTTGATATAGCTGTCATATAAATTGATCTTGGGTCTTGACTTCTTAAGCCTCTAGAGGGCGCAATTCACTTCCGATTTGGAAGAAATTTGTTCACAACGGCTTCTCTCATGACCTTCAACATACGTGTCTAATATAGTCTAAATCGATCAATAGCTTGATACAGCTCCCATATAAACCGATTTCCCGATTTTACTTCTTCAGCCCCTACAAGGCGCAATTCTTACCCGAATGAACTGAAATATTACACAACGACTTCTACAATGTTGAGCATTCGTTTATGGCCCGAATCAGATTATAGCTTGATATAGCTCCAATAGCATAACAGTTCTTATTCCATATTCCTTGTTTGCCTAAGGAGAGATACTGCGCATAGAACTCGACAAATGCGATCCATGGTGGAGGGTATATAAGATTCGGCCCGGCCTAACTTAGCACGCCCATACTTGTTTTATCATACTCATTTATTTCGTTCTGTAGAAAACTACAAAAAGTCGTATTTACATTAAAATTAATTGTCAGCTTTTTAGAATTGAATTTTATATGCCATTGAATTAGCATATGCAATAACTAAAGAAAAAAAAAAAAATACATCTCAGGGCGTTATTTGATTCTAATTAAAGAATTGTTGGACAGCATTGATGATCTGTTGCAGGAAATTATCCTGTTGCGGGGGTTGAGTTGGTTTTGCTGTTGTTTTGGGTTTTGCAGTTGTCTTTGGTTTCGCCGTAGTCTTAGGTTTGGCCGTTGTTTTGGGTTTCGCTGTTGTTTTGGGTTTCGCTGTTGTTTTGGGTTTCGCTGTTGTTTTGGGTTTTGCCGTAGTTTTTGGTTTAACCGTAGTTTTTGGTTTAGCCGTTGTCTTAGGTTTTGCAGTTGTTTTCGGTTTGGCTGTGGTAGCTTTGGGTGGGTTTGTAATCGTTATGGTAATTGTGGGTGGCTTAACAGGGTTGGCTGTTTCAGGCTTTACTGTTGTTACTACAGGTTTAGCTGTTGTTGCTACAGGTTTGGCTGTTGTTGCTGCTGGTTTGGTTGTTGTCTTGGCTGTTGTTGCTGCAGGTTTTACTGTTGTTGCTGCAGGCTTGGCTGTGGTTACTGCAGGTTTTGCAGTTGCTACTGCAGGCTTGGCTGTTGTTGCTGCAGGTTTTGCAGTGGTTGCTGCAGGTTTTGCAGTTGTTGCTGGTTTAGTTGTTGTTTTAGGTTTTGCTGTTGTTGCTGGAGGCTTCACATTAATTTCAATATGTATAGTGCCAGAACCAGTATTAGTTCCAGTTTCTCCTTCGCCATTTGTTACCTCTTCACCAGTTACTGCTTCTTCGCCAGTTTCTTCTTCACCAGTTCCTTCCTCGCCTGTCTCTTCTTCAACTGCTTCTTCCTCACCTGCCTCTTCTTCGCCGTTTTCTTCTTCGCCGGTTTCTTCTTCGCCGTTTTCTTCTTCCCCGGTTTCTTCTTCGCCGGTTTCTTCTTCACCTTGTCCTTCCTCGCCAGTCTCTTCCTCACCTGTTTCTTCTTCGCCGGTTTCTTCTTCACCAGCTCCCTCCTCACCTGTCTCTTCCTCACCTGTTTCTTCTTCGCCGGTTTCTTCTTCACCAGCTCCTTCCTCGCCTGTCTCTTCCTCGCCTGTCTCTTCCTCGCCTGTCTCTTCCTCGCCTGTTCCTTCCTCGCCAGTTTCTTCTTCACCAGCTTCTTCTTCTCCTGTCTCTTCTTCACCCGTTCCATCCTCGCCGGTTTCCTCTTCTCCAGCCCCTTCCTCAACGGTTTCCTCCTCACCAGTTCCCTCTTCACCGGGTTCTCCTTCTTGGGCCGTTTCTTCTCCTCCAGCTTCCTCTTCTCCAGTTTCCTCCTCATTGGTTCCTTCTTCACTAGTTACATCCTCACCGGTTCCTTCTTCACCAGTTCCTTCTTCACCGGTTCCCTCTTCGACAGTTTCTTCCTCACCAGTTTCTTCTCCTTCGCCAGTTTCGCCACCTGATTCTGATCCATGTTCTCCTCCGATTGTAATTTCAATATGAATTCCACCACTGCCGCCGGAAGTTTGACCTTCTTCGCCTGCGGCTTCTTCGCCTGCGGCTTCTTCGCCTGCGGCTTCTTCGCCTGCGGCTTCTTCGCCTGCGGCTTCTTCGCCTGCGGCTTCTTCGCCTGCGGCTTCTTCGCCTGTGGCTTCTTCGCCTGCGGCTTCTTCGCCTGCGGCTTCTTCGTCTGCGTCTTCTTCGTCTGCGGCTTCTTCGTCTGCGTCTTCTTCGCCTGTGGCCTCTTCGCCTGCGGCTTCTTCACCCACGGTCTCTTCACCGGTAGTCTCTTCTCCCTCAGTTCCACCGCATGAATGTTCAGCTGTTTGTTCTCCTTCAACTTCCGCCTCACCTTCCGATGATCCATGCTCTCCTTCAATTGTTATTTCAATATGAACTCCGCCACTACCACCCGAAGTTTCACCTTCTCCCCCGTGACCTTCTGCCACTCCACCACATGGTTCGCCTTCAACGCTCGCGGATTCTTCGCCTGCGGCATCTTCGCCTGCGGCATCTTCGCCTGCGGTTTCTTCGCCTGCGGCTTCTTCGCCAGCGGCTTCTTCGCCTGCGGCTTCTTCGCCTGCGACTTCTTCGCCTGCGGCTTCTTGGCCTGAGGCTTCTTCGCCCGCGGCTTCTTCGCCTGCGGCTTCTTCGCCTGCGGCTTCTTCGCCTGTGGCTTCTTCGCCTGCGGCTTCTTCACCCACGGTCTCTTCACCGGTAGTCTCTTCTCCCTCAGTTCCACCGCATGAATGTTCAGCTGTTTGTTCTCCTTCAGTTTCCGCCTCACCTTCCGATGATCCATGCTCTCCTTCAATTGTTATTTCAATATGAACTCCGCCACTACCACCCGAAGTTTCACCTTCTCCCTCGTGACCTTCAGCCACTCCACTACATGGTTCGCCTCCAACGCTCGCGGTTTCTTCGCCTGCGGCTCCTTCGCCCGCGGCTTCTTCGCCTGCGGCTTCTTCGCCTGCGGATTCTTCGCCTGCGGCTTCTTCGCCTGCGGCTTCTTCGCCTGCGGCTTCTTCGCCTGCGACTTCTTCGCCTGCAGCTTCTTCGCCTGTGGCTTCTTCGCCCACGGTCTCTTCACCGGTTGTCTCTTCTCCCTCAGCGCCACCGCATGAATGTTCAGCTGTTTGTTCTCCTTCAACTTCCGCCTCACCTTCAGATGATCCATGCTCTCCTTCAATTGTTATTTCAATATGAACTCCGCCACTACCACCCGAAGTTCCACCTTCTCCGTCGTGACCTTCAGCCACTCCACCACATGGTTCACCTTCAACGCTCGCGGCTTCCTCGCCAGCGGGTTTTTCGCCTGCGGCTTCTTCGCCAGCGGCTTCTTCACCAGCGGCTTCTTCGCCTGCGACATCTTCACTTGCGGTATCTTCACCGTTTGTCACTTCACCCTCAGCTCCACCGCATGAATGTTCAGCAGTTTCTTCTCCTGTATGAGTTTCACCCTCTCCTCCGGTACAAACTTCACATGGTGGTTGTTCGGCTTCAACTTCTGCCACACCTTCCGATGATCCATGCTCTCCTTCAATTGTTATTTCAATATGAACTCCACCACTGCCATCGGAAGTTTCACTTTCTCCCTCGGGAACTCCAGCCCCTTCTTCACCTGAAGCTCCATCACAGGGTGGGTGTGCACCTTCAGTTTCCTCTCCCCCAGCACTTTCTTCAACGGTTGTCTCTTCTCCCTCAGCGCCACTACATGTGTGTTCACCTGTTTCTTCTCCGACGGGTGTCTCGGTCTCTCCACCGGCACAAACTTCATGTGGTGGATGTTCACCTTCAGCCTCTTCACTACCAGGAGCTCCTTCGCATGGTGGATGTTCACCTTCTGAGGTTTCACCACCTGTTGACCCATGTTCTCCTTCGACTGTTATTTCAATATGAACTCCGCCACTGCCACCGGAAACTTCACCTTCTCCCTCGTGACCTTCAGCCCCTCCACCACATGGTTCGCCTTCAACGCTCGCGACTTCTTCGCCAGCGGCTTCTTCGCCTGCGACATCCTCACCCGTGGTAGCTTCACCGGTTGTGACTTCTCCCTCAGCTCCACCGCATGAATGTTCAGCAGTTTCTTCTCCTGTATGAGTTTCACCCTCTCCTCCGGCACAAACTTCACATGGTGGTTGTTCGCCTTCAACTTCTGCCCCACCTTCCGTTGATCCATGCTCTCCCTCAATTGTTATTTCAATATGAACTCCACCACTGCCATCGGAAGCTTCACTTTCTCCCTCGTGAACTCGAACCCCTTCTTCACCTGAAGCTCCATCACATGGTGGATGTGCACCTTCAGTTTCCTCTCCCCCAGCTGCTTCTTCAACTGTTGTCTCTTCACCCTCAGCTCCACCGCACGTGTGTTCACCTGTTTCCTCTCCGACGGGTATCTCGGTCTCTCCACCGACACAAACTTCATGTGGTGGATGTTCGCCTTCAGCCTCCTCACTTCCAGAAGCTCCTTCGCATGGTGGATGTTCACCTTCTGAGGTCTCACCACCTGTTGGCCCATGTTCTCCTTCGAGTGTTATTTCAATATGAATTCCGCCACTGCCACCGGAAGCTTCACCTTCTCCTTCGTGGCCTTCAGCCCCTCCACCACATGGTTCGCCTTCAACGCTCGCGGCTTCTTCGCCAGCGGCTTCTTCGCCTGCGACATCCTCACCCGCAGTCTCTTCACCGGTTGTCACTTCTCCCTCAGCTCCACCGCATGAGTGTTCTGCAGTTTCTTCTCCTGTATGAGTTTCACCCTCTCCTCCGGCACAAACTTCACATGGTGGTTGTTCGCCTTCAACTTCTGGCACACCTTCCGATGATCCATGCTCTCCTTCAATTGTTATTTCAATATGAACTCCACCACTGCCAGCGGAAGTTTCACTTTCTCCCTCGGGAACTCCAGCCCCTTCTTCACCTGAAGCTCCATCACAGGGTGGGTGTGCACCTTCAGTTTCCTCTCCCCCAGCACTTTCTTCAACGGTTGTCTCTTCTCCCTCAGCGCCACTACATGTGTGTTCACCTGTTTCTTCTCCGACGGGTGTCTCGGTCTCTCCACCGGCACAAACTTCATGTGGTGGATGTTCACCTTCAGCCTCTTCACTACCAGGAGCTCCTTCGCATGGTGGATGTTCACCTTCTGAGGTCTCACCACCTGTTGGCCCATGTTCTCCTTCGACTGTTATTTCAATATGAATTCCGCCACTGCCACCGGAAGCTTCACCTTCTCCTTCGTGGCCTTCAGCCCCTCCACCACATGGTTCGCCTTCAACGCTCGCGGCTTCTTCGCCAGCGGCTTCTTCGCCTGCGACATCCTCAACGGCAGTCTCTTCACCGGTTGTCACTTCTCCCTCAGCTCCACCGCATGAGTGTTCTGCGGTTTCTTCTCCTGTATGAGTTTCACCCTCTCCTCCGGCACAAACTTCACATGGTGGTTGTTCGCCTTCAACTTCTGCCCCACCTTCCGTTGATCCATGCTCTCCTTCAATTGTTATTTCAATATGAACACCACCACTGCCATCGGAAGCTTCACTTTCTCCCTCGTGAACTCCAACCCCTTCTTCACCTGATGCTCCATCACATGGTGGATGTGCACCTTCAGTTTCCTCTCCCCCAGCTGTTTCTTCAACTGTTGTCTCTTCACCCTCAGCTCCACCGCACGTGTGTTCACCTGTTTCTTTTCCGACGGGTATCTCGGTCTCTCCACCGACACAAACTTCAGGTGGTGGATGTTCGCCTTCAGCCTCCTCACTTCCAGAAGCTCCTTCGCATGGTGAATGTTCACCTTCTGAGGTTTCACCACCAGTTGACCCATGTTCTCCTTCGACTGTTATTTCAATATGAACTCCGCCACTGCCACCGGAAGCTTCACCTTCTCCTTCGTGGCCTTCAGCCCCTCCACCACATTCGCCTTCAACGCTCGCGGCTTCTTCGCCTGCGACATCCTCACCTGTGGTCGCTTCACCGGTTGTCACTTCTCCCTCAGCTCCACCGCATGAATGTTCAGCAGTTACTTCTCCTGTATGAGTTTCACCCTCTCCTCCCGCACAAACTTCACATGGTGGTTGTTCGCCTTCAACTTCCGCTACACTTTCCGATGATCCATGACCTCCTTCAATTGTTATTTCAATATGAACTCCGCCACTGCCACCGGAAGCTTCACCTTCTCCCTCGTGACCTTCAGCCCCTCCACCACATGGTTCGCCTTCAACGCTCGCGGCTTCTTCGCCTACGACATCCTCAGCCGCGGTCTCTCCACCGGTTGTCACTTCACCCTCAGCTCCACCGCATGAATGTTCAGCAGTTTCTTCTCCTGTATGAGTCTCACCCTCTCCTCCGGTACAAACTTCACATGGTGGTTCGCCTTCAACTTCCGCTACACTTTCCGATGATCCATGACCTCCTTCAATTGTTATTTCAATATGAACTCCGCCACTGCTACCGGAAGCTTCACCTTCTCCCTCATGGCCTTCAGCCTCTTCTACACTTGGTCCACTTTCATCGTCCGCGGCTTCTTCGCCAGCGACTTCTACGCCGGATGTATCTTCTCCTTCAGCGCCACCACATGTGTGTTCACCTGTTTCTTCTACGGCGGGTATTTCGGCCTCTCCTTCAGTGCTAGCACCACATGGCGGATGTTCGCCTTCAGTCTCTTCAAGATTTTCCTCACCAGCAGTTTCTTCTGCAGGAGTTTCTTCACGGCCTGCTTCCTCTTCAGTAGTCTCTTCTTGAGGAGTTTCCTCATCAGCTACTCCCTCTACAACAGCCTCTTCTTCAGGAGTTTCCTCACCAGCAGTTTCTTCTGCAGGAGTTTCTTCACCAACAGGAATTTCTTCGCCAGCTGCTTCCTCTCCCGCAGTTTCTTCTAAAGGAGTTTCTTCAGCTGCACTTTCTTCTTCGGTTTCTTCACCAGCAGGAGTTTCTACCCCGCTTGTTTCCTCTCCGGCAGTCTCTTCTTCAGGAATTTCCTCAGCAGCCTCTTCTTCAAGATTTTCTTCACCAGCAGTTTCTTCTGCAGGAATTTCTTCACCAGCAGGAATTTCTTCGCCAGCTGCTTCCTCACCCGCAATTTCTTCTAAAGGAGTTTCTTCAGCAGCACTTTCTTCACCGGTTTCTTCACCAACTGGCTCTTCACCAGCAGGAGTTTCTACCTCGCCTGCTTCCTCTCCAGCAGTCTCTTCTTCAGGAATTTCCTCACCAGCTTCTTCTTCAAGATTTTCTTCACCAGCAGTTTCTTCTGCAGGAATTTCTTCACCAGTGGGAATTTCTTCGCCAGCTGCTTCCTCACCCCCAATTTCTTCACCAACAGGCTCTTCACCAGCAGGAGTTTCTTCACCCGTTTCTTCCCCATCCGCAGTTTCTGCAGCACCACCTTCTTCACTCGTTTCTTCACCAACTTGCTCTTCACCGCCTACTCCCTCCAAAGTAGTTTCTTCTGCAGGTGTTTCTTCAACAGCAGGCTCTTCACCAGCTGGTGTTTCTTCTCCCGCGGCTTCTTCACCAGCCTCTTCAGGTTCTTCACCGGTTTCTTCACCAACTGTCTCTTCACCAGCAGGAGTTTCTTCATCGCCTGCTTCCTCTTCAGTAGTCTCTTCTGCAGGTGTTTCCTCTACAGCAGGCTCCTCACCAGTAGGAGTTTCTTCACCAGCGGCCTCTTCACCAGCAGGAGTATCTTCACCGGTTGCTTCCTCACCCGCAGTTTCTTCTAAAGGAGTTTCTTCAGCAGCACCTTCTTCACCGGATTCTTCTTCAACAGCAGGCGTTTCTGGTGTTTCTTCTCCCGCGGCTTCTTCGCCAGCCTCTTCTGTTTCTTCACCGGTTTCTTCACCAACTGTCTCCTCACCAGCAGGAGTTTCTTCATCGGTTGCTTCCTCACCAGCAGTCTCTTCGGCAGGAGTTTCTCCTACTGCGGATTCCTCACCAACGGTTTCTTCTAAAGGAGTTTCTTCAGCAGCACCATCTTCACTGGTTTCTTCATCAACTGGTTCTTCAGCATCAGGAGTTTCTTCACCGCCTTCTTCCTCTGGAGCAGTCCCTTCTGCTGGAATTTCTTCACCAGCTGGCTCCTCACCAGCAGGAGTATCTTCACCGGTTGCTTCCTCACCCGCAGTTTCTTCTAAAGGAGTTTCTTCAGCAGCACCTTCTACACCGGATTCTTCTTCAACAGCAGGTTCCTCACCAGCTGGTGTTTCTTCTCCCGCGGCTTCTTCGCCAGCCTCTTCTGTTTCTTCACCGGTGTCTTCACCAACTGTCTCCTCACCAGCAGGAGTTTCTTCATCGGTTGCTTCCTCACCAGCAGTTTCATCGGCAGGAGTTTCTCCTGCTGCGGATTCCTCACCAACGGTTTCTTCTAAAGGAGTTTCTTCAGCAGCACTTTCTTCACCGACTGGCTCTTCACCAGCGGGAGCTTCTTCACCGCCTGCTTCCTCTCCAGTAGTCTCTTCTGCAGCAGTCTCTTCTGCAGGTGTTTCATCGTCAGCAGGCTCCTCACCAGTAGGAATTTCGTCACCAACTTGCTCCTCACCAGCAGGAGTTTCTTCATTGGTTGCTTCCTCACCAGCGGTCTCTTCGGCAGGAGTTTCTTCAACTGCGGGTTCTTCACCAACGGTCTCTTCACCAATCACTTCTGTAGGAGTTTCTTCACCAGCTGGCTCCTCACCCGCAGGAGTTTCTTCACCAGCAGGAGTCTCTTCATCGGTTGCTTCCTCACCAGCGGTCTCTTCGGCAGGAGTTTCTCCTACTGCGGATTCCTCACCAACTGTTTCTTCTAAAGGAGTTTCTTCAGCAGCACCATCTTCACTGGTTTCTTGATCAACTTCATCAGGAGTTTCTTCAACGCCTTCTTCCTCTGAAGCAGTCCCTTCTGCAGGAGTCTCTTCACCAGCAGGCTCCTCACCAGCAGGAGTTTCTTCATCGGTTGCTTCCTCACCAGCGGTCTCTTCGGCAGGAGTTTCTCCTACTGCGGATTCCTCACCAACGGTTTCTTCTAAAGGGATTTCTTCAGCAGCACCTTCTTCACCGACTGACTCTTCACCAGCGGGAGCTTCTTCACCGCCTGCTTCCTCTCCAGTAGTCTCTTCGTCAGCAGGTTCCTCACCAGCAGGAGTTTCTTCATTGGTTGCTTCCTCACCAGCGGTCTCTTCGGCAGGAGTTTCTTCATCTGCGGGTTCCTCACCAACTATCACTTCACCAGTCACTTCTGTAGGAGTTTCTTCTCCAGCTGGCTCCTCACCCACAGGAGTCTCTTCTGCAGCAGTCTCTTCTGCAGCAGTCTCTTCTGCAGCAGTCTCTTCTGCAGCAGTCTCTTCTGCAGCAGTCTCTTCTGCAGCAGTCTCTTCTGCAGCAGTCTCTTCCGCAGGAATTTCTTCACCAACGGGCTCCTCACCAGCAGGAGATTCATCACCGGCTGTTTCCTCTCCAGCAGTCTCTTCTTCAAGATTTTCCTCACCGGCTGTCTCTTCTGCACCGGTTTCTTCACCAACGACTTCCTCACCAGCAGTTTCTTCACTAGCCACTTCTGCCGGCGTGTCTTCACCAGCAGTCTCTTCTCCAGTCTCCGCTATAGGGGTATCTTCACCAGCAGGAGTTTCTTCACTTGATGTATCCGCATCTGTTGGTTCTTCTGCAGTTACTTCACCAGCTTCTGCTGCAGTTTCCGCCGGTGCAGTTTCTTTTACTGCTTCATTGTCCGTTTGACATTCGTTTGATACACCGTCAGCAACACTGTCTTGTGTTTCGTCTACACCTTTGTCGGCACTTGCAATTTCATCGCCAACATCTACACCTCCTCCTCCCTCGTCGGCATCAGGCAGCCTAGTGGGTGCTCCTCCCACTAGGAATGCAAACGCACACACACAAATGAAAAGTGCCAGGAAACGGAACTTCATGCCTTTGATTAATTCGATTTTAACTAAACTCCATATTCCATTGGCGAAGGTATTTATACGCGCCATTAGGACTCGAAACACTTGTTCGAACAACAACTACGTCATTCACCCAATTTTTCATCTGTGGAATCGATTTCATTCGACTCTATGCTGGTCTCTATTCATTCTATTCAATTCAAACGCCTTTTTGTTATTCATTTAAATATTGAATTTTGTCTTCACCGAGACAAAGAAGCCAACAGAAACAGACACTGAAGCAGATATAAAAGCGAAAACAAAAAGTTTTTGTTTGTTTGCTTGTCCTTAAAAAGAAACGACGATAGGTCAGTGGCGAACATCATTGGATCACATTTTTAATGAGAATCGATGCAGCAAAAGGCTCTGTGCTTCAAATGGCAAAGTGTTAAAGGCCTTAGTCATAACAAGAAGAAGGGTCTTCTGAATTTGAAAATTTTCTAAGAATGTTCTTGGATTATATTTCCTAAAAGCATTTTTGTAGTTCTTGTTTTTGGCATTAGCTTTGCCCTAAAATGTCTAAATCTCAGCTATGACCCATATATTTCTATTTTCCCCTATTCATTTCTGCTTGCGAGCTGTAGTGACATGCCATAATTTCTGTGGTGTTCGTATTTTTGACGACAGTTATTTATACCCCCCGAATAATGTTAGGTGAGATTCAAACTTGGTGTATTTGCTTAGCAGTCTATTCTGTTCTAGTCTATTCAAGACGCCCCACAATGAATCTGAAAAAAAACATGGCCCAAACATTGACAATAAAAACAAAAACTGCTTCTGTTTATTCAATTGTACAGACAAGACGCGAAATCATCTTTGAGCGCCTCGCCTTTATCAATTTGCGCGTCTTGTTAAATATGGAAAAAAAAGATAATTTGTGTTAAGAAAAACGTTTTCATAGAACTAGATAAAATTAATTTTGAATACTAAACAAAAGAGAGTCTAATTTTAGGATGCAAAGATAAGGCAAACCGGTTCTTTATTTTTTTGTCATTCTGTTTGAAACGCCTCGTAATATGCGTTCTACAGTTCTTACTCAATATTCTTTGTTTGCCTAAAAAGAGATACTGCGCATAGAACACGACAAATGCGATCCATGTTGGAGGGTATGTAAGATTCGGCCCGGCCGAATTTAGCTCACTCTTACTTGTTTTTATACCCTCCACCATAGGATGGGGGGTATACTAATTTCGTCATTCTGTTTGTAACACCTCGAAATATACGTCTAAGAACCCATAAAGTATATATATTCCTGATCGTCATGTAGTTTTAAGTCGATGTAGCCATATCCGTCCGTCTGTGCGTCCGTCCGTCCGTCTGTCTGTCGAAAGCACGCTAACTTTTGAAGGAGTAGAGCTAGCCGTTTGAAATTGTGCACAAATACTTCTTTTAGCTTAGGTCGGTTGGGATTGTAAATGGGCCAAATCGGTCCATGTTTTGATATAGCTGCCATATAAACCGATCTTGGGTCTTGACTTCTTGAGCCTCTAGAGTGCCCAATTCTTATCCGATTGCAATGAAATTCTGCACGATGTGTTTTGTTATGATATCCAACAACTTTGCCAAGTATGGTTCAAATCGGTTCATAACCTGGTATAGCTGCCATATAAACCGATCTTGGGCCTTGAGTTCTTGAGCCTCTAGAGGGCGTATTTCTTATCCGATTTGAATGAAATGTTGTACGACGGATCCTCTCATGACCATCAACATACGTGTTTCTTATGTTCTGAATCGGTCCATAGCCTGATACAGCTCCCATATAAATCGATCTCTATATTTTACTTCTTGAGCCCCCAATGGGCGCAATTCTTATTCGAATTGGCTGACATTTTACACAGGTCTCCAACATATAATTTAATTGTGGTCCAAACCGGACCATATCTTGATATCGCTCTAATAGCAGAGCAAATCTTTTCTTATAACCTTTTTTGCCAAAGAAGAGATGCGGGGAAAAGAACTCGACAAATACGATCCATGGTGGAGGGTATATAAGATTCGGCCTTTGCTTGTTTTTTTTTTTTTTTGCCGTCGGATAAGCACTGTCGTGTAACTTAATTTACTCTCAATTGGCTCCGAATATAAATTAAATCTTCGGTTTCTACTCGCACAGAGATTACCATATTATTATCATCGCTTTTGTTTGTCCATTGGGTGTCAATGTTTCCAATGCAATTGAATTGTATGTTTGCTGGCGGAAGTAAGACTTAAACAAAGACATGAAACGGTATAAATACGAAGCACAAGGCGCACAACTTCATAGTAACCGTTTCCACACCAACAAGATCGCTTGCCAATTTTTAACAATTTTCCAGTCACAATGAAATTATTATTTAAAATCACCGCGATCATAATGATGTGCGTAATGATTAGTGCACTAAGCATTGAAGTATGCGATGAAAATGAAAAACCCATCGTGGAGGCCGACTTACAACTTCGCGGTATTGTCGGCGGTCTTACCGGCGGTCTTACCGGCGGTCTTACCGGCGGTCTTATCGGCGGTCTTACCGGCGGTCTTACCGGCGGTCTTACCGGCGGTCTTACCGACGGTCTTACCGGCGGTCCAATTCCCAAAATTATTGGTGGATTGGTTGGTAGTGGCTGAGCCTCTTCTCTCGATTATTTACTAAGTACTTTTGGCAGACTGGTTCATGGCATTTGAACATTTGAAGAACCTCATCAAGTTTTGCATCAATATATCAGGACCTGGGAACCAATGTCCTATGTAATGACCGACCGCTTAATTAATAAAAATATTTAAGAATCTCAACATAAGTAACGGATGGGAAGAAAAATCCTATGGATCATTGATGAAATCAAGAAATTTGTTCAATTCATTTACATGTTAACAGCTCCAACTGGTAGTTGGCTTCCACATATAAACAAAACTGGTTGCATTAGTTTTAAATGTTAGAAATCAAAAAAATATATTTTAATTATTTAAATTATTTAAATTATTAATAAAATTAACTTAACCGAAATTGAAAAAATAAGTAAAAAGCTATTAAGTTCGGCCGCGCCGTACTTTGGATACCCACCAACTGGAATATATCAAAATCCTTTGGGAAATGCGTGACGCTGAACGCCTCGGCCTGAATCCCGACGAGAACATCAGAATAAATGATGCCTACATTGGTGAGGTGCTATGTCATGTAGAAATTTATCCCCCAAGAGTTGTTGCACTGCGTCACGCCGCATTGAAAATTGCAAATTTTGCCCATGAACATTCCACTAAGGAATAGGGGCCATCTTCTCACATGTCAATGAGTGCAGTCCGATTCAAGTTTAAGCTCAATGATTAGGGGCCTCCTTTTTATAGCCGAGTCCGAACGGCGTGCTGCAGTGCGACACCTCTTTGGAGAGAAGTTTCACATGGCATAGTACCTCACAAATGTTGGCAGCATTAGGAGGGGAAAACCACCGCTCAAAATTTTGTTGATGGTCTCGCCAGGATTCGAACCCAGGCGTTCTGCGTCAAATGCGGACATGCTAACGTTTACGTTACGGTGGCCTCCGTACGGTGGCCATGCCGCATAGTTTGAGAAAATCGAAAAAATAGTAAACAAGTAAGAGCATGCTGAGTTCGGCCGGGCCGAATCTTATATACCCTCCACCATGGGTCGCATTTGTCGAGTTCTTTGCGCGATATCTCTTCTTAGGCAAACAAAGAATAATGGATAAGAATTGTTATGCTATTGGAGCTATATCAAGTTATAGTCCGATTCGGACCATAAATTAATGCTGAACATTGAAGAAGTCATTGCGTAATATTTCAGTTCATTGGGATAAGAATTGCGCCTTGTAGGGGCCCAAGTAGCAAAATCGGGAGATCGGTTTATATGGGAGCTGTATCAAGCTATTGATCGATTCAGACGATATAAGACATGTATGTTGAAGGTCATAAGAGAATCCGTTGTACAAAATTTCTTCCAAATCGTATGCGAATTGCGCCCTCTAGAGGCTCAAGAAGTCAAGATCCCAGATCGGTTTATATGACAGCTATATCAGGTTATGGACCGACATGAGCCATACTTACCATAGTTGTTGGAAGTGATATCGAAATACCACGTGCAAATTTTCAGCCAAATCAGTTGAGAATTGCTTCCTCTAGAGGCTCAAGAATTCAAGACTCAAGATCGGTTTATATGGCAGTTATATCGAAACAAGGACCGATTTGGCCCATTTGCAATCCCAACCGACCAACACTTATAAAAAGTATTTGTGCAAAATTTCAAGCGGCTAGCTGTGCTCCTAGAAATCTAGCGTGCTTTGGACAGACAGACAGACGGACGGACGGACAGACGGAAGGACATGGCTAGAAGTATTTGTGCAAAATTTCAAGCGGCTAGCTTTGCTCCTAGAAATCTAGCGTGCTTTCGACAGACAGACGGACGGACGGACAGACGGACGGACGGACGGACGGACAGACGGACGGACGGACGGACGCACGGACGGATGGACAGACGGACGCGCGGACGGACGGACAGACGGACGGACAGACGGACGGACAGACGGACGGACAGACGGACGGACTGACAGACGGACAGATGGACGTACAGACGGACGGACAGACGAAAGGATATGGCTATGGATATGGCCTTAAAATGTCATGACGATAAAAAATATGTATACTTTAAGGGGCCTTAGACGCATATTTCGAGGTTTTAGTATACCCCCCACCCAAATGTTGAGGGTATAAAGATATGTGGTGTGGGAACGCGTAGAGATATCTCTTTGAATCCTAATCAACTTTTTTTGACCAAAAAATGCAAAACAAGTAAAAGCGAGCTAAGTTCGGCCGGGCCGAATCTTGGCAACCCTCCGCCATGGATTTTGTTAAAAATTTATGCAATGGATTTCCGTCGAAAATCCATCAAAATTCAATATGAAAACTTTAAATTGGCTGTATTTCCTTAACTAAGCGTCCTGGAGGTAAAAAATCAAGATTTCATCGAAAATCCACAAAAGTTCGAAATTTCAGTATGAAAACTTTAAATTGGGTGTATCTCCTAAACCAAGCGCCATAAAGAGAAATGGATCCTTATTCGTGACACCATGCAAAAATTCGGAATTTCATCAAAAACCTTATAAAATCGACATTTCACTATGAAAACTTTTGAAAGGCTGTATCTCCTAAACTAAGCGTCCTAGAGGGAAATGGGCCATAATTCATGACACCATGCACAAATTCAGAATTTCATGGAAAATCCATCAAAATTTGAAATTTCACTATGAAAACTTTAAATTGGTTGTATCTCCTGAACTCAGCATTCTGGCGGGAAATGGGCTTTAATTCGTGACACCAGGCCAAAATTTACAATTTTACCGAAAATCCATCAAAATTTGAAAGTTTAGTATGAAAACTTTAAATTGGCTCTATCTCCTAAACTAAGGGCCGTAGAGGCAAATGGGTCTTAGTTTGGAATACCATACAAAAATTTAAAATTTCACCAAAAACCCATCAATAATCGAAATTTTACTATGAAAACTTTAAAATGGCTGTATCTCCTAAACCAAACGTCCTAGAGTGATATAGACTTTAATTCGTGACACCATGAAAAAAATCGGAATTTCATCGAAAATCCATCAAAATTCGAAATTTCACTATGAAAACTTTAAAATGGATGTACCTCCTAAACCAAGCGTCTTAGAGGAAAAGGGCCTTAAGTCGTGACGCCATGAAAAAATTCGGACTTTCATCGAAAATCCATCAATATTCGAAATTTCACTATGAACATTTTAAATTAACTGTATCTCCTAAACCACGCGTCCTAGAGGAAAATGGGCCTTATTATGTAGGTTGGTCTAGAAGCTAACATAGGCTATATAATTTTTTGATATAGGAAGGGGGGCGGACCTCCCCCTTACCCCAAAAGTACTATCCAAAAATAAAAGTGGAGCGATAGGGATAGTATGGGACTCAAATGAAAGGTATCCAGGAGTAGAGTACGAATGTCATATTAAAAATTGGTTCAAAGTACCCAGGGGGCCACCCCAACCCCAAAACCCCCTAAACTAGGTTTTTGGCGATCATGACAAAATGGGACTCAAATGAAAGGTATTCGGAAGTAAATTGCGAATATGGTCAGGAAGGAGAAATAGGCTTTATAATTTGTTGACTTCGGAAGAAAGCGGGCCCTCCCCCCTTACCCGAAAACACCACCCGAAATCAAAAGTGGACCGATCGGGACAATATGGGTATCAAATAAAAGGTATTGGAAAATAGAATACGAATATGGTATTAAAATTTGGGTCTAAGCACCCAACGGGTCGCGCCAACCCCGAAATTCCCCAAACAGACATATTGGACTATCATGTCAACATGGGCCTAAAATGAAAGGTATTCGGGAGTAGATTACGAATCTGGCAAACAAAATCAGATCGAAGTACCCCTCAAAAACGCTTTAAATGGTCATATGACCCATCATGATCATATGGGACTCGGTGTTTTTGTTTGTTCCGTAGAATCAAAAACGGCAGAACCGATTTTCTTAAAATTGTTACAAATTGTGTAAGTTTGTCTAGTACGAATCGTAGGCTATATAATTTTAAGATATCGGAGGGAGGCGGTCCCTCCCCTTACCCCAACAACGCTATGCAAAACCAAAAGTGGACCGGTACAATACAATATGGGAATCAAATGAAAGGTATTGGAGACCAGAAAACGAATGTGGTATTAACATTTGAGTCCAAGTACCCAGCGGACCTCGCCGATCCAAATACTCCTCTATACAGATAAGATCGACGTTCATATCAATATGAGCCTCAAATGAAAAGTATTCGGCAGTAGATTACAAATATGGCATTAAAAAATTAAGTCCAAGGAATGGGAGGTCGCTCCACCCCCAAGTACCCCCAAATGGGCATATTAGCGACACCCCACATAGTATATATATTCTTGATCGACGTGACATTTTATGTCGATTTAGCCATGTCCGTCCGTCTGTCCGTCTGGCTGCCGAAAGCACGCTAACTTTCGAAGGTGTAAAGCTAGCCACTTGAAATTTTGCACAAATACTTCCTATTAGTGTAGGTCGGTTGGGATTGTAAATGGGCCATGTCGGTCCATGTTTTGATATAGCTGCCCTATAAACCGATCTTGGGTCTTGACTTCTTGAGCCTCTAGAGGGCGCAATTCTTATCCGATTGGAATGAAATTTTGCACAACGTGTTTTGTTATGTTTTCCAACTGTGCCAAGTATGGTTCAAATCGGTCAATAACCTGATATAGCTGCCCCATAAACCGATCTTGAGACTTGACTTCTTGAGCTTCTAGAGAGTGCAATTATTATCCGATTTGAGTGAAATGTTGTACGACGGATCCTCTCATGACCATCAACATACGTGTTTCTTATGTTCTGAATCGGTCCATAGCCTGATACAGCTCCCATATAAATCGATCTCTATATTTTACTTCTTGAGCCCCCAAAGCACACAATTCTTATTCGAATTGGCTGACATTTTACACAGGTCTCCAATATATAATTTAATTGTGGTCCAAACCGGACCATATCTTGATATCGCTCTAATAGCAGAGCAAATCTTTTCTTATATCCTTTTTTGCCAAAGAAGAGATGCGGGGAAAAAAACTCGACAAATACGATCCATGATGGAGGGTATATAAGATTCGGCCTTGTTTTTTTTTTTTTTGGCCGTCGGATGAGCACTGTCGTCTAACTTAATTTACTCTCAATTGGCTCCGAATAAAAATTAAATCTTCGGTTTCTACTCGCACAGAGCTTACCATATTATTATCATCGCTCTTGTTTGTCCATTGGGTGTCAATGTTTCCAATGCAATTGAATTGTATGCATGCTGTCGGAAGTAAGACTTAAACAAAGACATGAAAGGGTATAAATACGAAGCACAAGGCGCACAACTTCATAGTAACCGTTTCCACACCAACAAGATCGCTTGCCAATTTTTAACAATTTTCCAGTCACAATGAAATTATTATTTAAAATCACCGCGATCATAATGATGTGCGTAATGATTAATGCACTAAGCATTGAAGTATGCGATGAAAATGAAGAACCCATCGTGGAGGCCCACTTACATCTTGGCGGTATTGCCGGCGGTCTTACCGACGAACTTACCGGCGATCTTACCGACGGTCTTACTGGCGGTCTTACCGACAGTCTTACCGGCGGTCCTACCGACGGTCTTACCGGCGGTCCTACCGACGGTCTTACCAGCGGTCTTATCGGCGGTCCAATTCCCAAAATTATTGGTGGATTGATTGGTAGTGGCTGAGCCCCTTCTCTCGATAATTTACTAAGTACTTTTGGCAGACAGAACCTCATCAAGTTTTGCATCAATATATCAGGACCTGGGAACCAATGTCCTATGTAATGATCGACCGCTTAATTAACAAAAATATTTAAGAATCGCAGCATAAGTAACGGATGGGAAGAAAAATCCTATGGATCATTGATGAAATCAAGAAATTTGTTCAATTCATTTATATGTTAACAGCTCCAACTGGTAGTTGGTGTCCACATATAAACAAAACTTGTTGCATTAGTTTTAAATGTTAGAAATCAAAAAAAAATATTTAAATTATTTAAATTATTAATAAAATTAACTTAACCGAAATTGAGATAATAAGTAAAAAGCTACTAAGTTCGGCCGCGCCGTACTTTGGATACCCACCAACTGGAATATATCAAAATCCTTTGGGAAATGCGTGACGCTGAACGCCTCGGCCTGAATCCCAGAATAAATGATGCCTACATTGGTGAGATACTATGTCATGTAGAAGTTAATCCCCCAAGAGTTGTTGCACTGTGTCACGCCACATTGCAAATTTCAAATTTTGCCCATGAACATTCCACTAAGGAATAGGGGCAAACTTCTCACATATCAATGAGTGCAGTCCGATTCAAGTTTAAGCTCAATGATAAGGGGCCTCCTTTTTATAGCCGAGTCCGAACGGCGTGCCGCAGTGCGACACCTTTTTGGAGAGAAGTATTACTTGGCACAGTACCACACAAATGTTGCTAGCATTAGGAGGGGAAAACCACCGCTGAAAATTTTTCCTGATGGTCTCGCCAGGCGTTCAGCGTCATAGGCAGACATGCTAACCTATGCGCTACGGTGGCCTACGCTGTAAGGTTTAATAAAGTCGGCACAGCCCGACTTTTGCCGTAGGGTTTTCTATTTTTTACGATTTTATCCCACTGTGTGTCGTTTGAGAACGAGTGCAGATAATTCACTGAATTTTTTAAAGTTTAGAGATTAGTTGTACAGAGTTTTAGGGGCGCCTTTCGGCCGACCCTAAAATTATTGACCACGGCATTTCAAAAATGTGTTTGAACTGCTAAATCTTTATTAGTTGTATGGATTTGCTCAAAAATCCCTTTAAAAAAAAGTCTGAAAAAACTGAACCGATTAATGTAAATTTTATATATTTTTATTTCGATCAATAAATATTTAATTTATATTGTAATAATTTAAATGAAATGCTTAAATCGAATTTTAGATTTTAAAATATCTTATAACCAACCCTTGCAAGCCTCTTCTGAAAGTAAATTTCCTCAAAGTCTAAGTCCAAGTGTTGCATTAATCAATCCAAGGACACTGGCATTAGCTCCAATTTCAAATGAATTATTACCCATATCAACTGAATGGACGTCATTGACAACTCCAATTGAAGATTTACCAAATAATTGCAGTATAGCGGTGAGTAATCTGGCGAGAATATTGCCTAGAGAGGAAATGTTCATGTTGGCTATGGCGCCCACTCCATCTCTACCTCCCACCAAATCCATGATGTCTTTGTCTTGTCCTTCATTTGGGTAGACAATCACTTGGTTGCCTTCCACATATGTATTGCCGATTCCGCTTAAAGTGGTAATTGATCTGCTGGAGCCACCACAACCATCGCCACCATTACATGTGCAATTGGCAGCTTCATTACAGCAGTTGACCCCTTTACCAGTTATATTGGTACTAATTTCGATTCCTCCTTGGCCGGTTTCAATGGTGAAAGCTATGCCCATTGCCCCCATGGCTAAGATCGTGGTGATACTCAACAATAATTTCATGTTTTTTGCTAAAATATTTCAATTTGTTGGCTAGCAATCTTGTTGTTGTGCTGATCTTCTCGAGGTTCTCGTTGTATTTATACCGTTTTTTTTTTATACCAAATATCAACAACAATACAAAGAATGGGGTATACGAATCGTTTATTTTCGTTTGTAATACCACGAAATATCAATCTACGATGCTTTAAGGTAAATATGTATATTCTTCATCATCTAGACATTTTGAGTGGATCTAGTCATGTCCGCCTGTCTGTCCATCCATCCGTCTGGGAAAATCATGATAACCTCTAGAGGAGCAAAGGCTTCAATCAAAGGCTTGAGATCAGCTAGAAGTATTGCAAGAGCTACCAATGCATTCTAAAGAAAGTAACAGTTTGGTACGGTTTATGGGCTGGTGGCATCATTGGACCATACTTCTTCAAAGATGATGGCAATCGTAACGTAAGTATGAATGGTAAGCGTTATCGTGAGATGAAATGCAATTTTTTTGCCGAAAATGCAAGAGCTTATATCGATTCAAATAAAGATGTCATGCATTTTTCTGATTTTTTTTTTTTTTTTTGAAAAATTTTCCTATAGCTCTTAAAAAATCAGCCTTTATATAGAGATCTTGACAATATGGAACTCAAATGAAAAGTTTTTCAGAGTATAAAACGAATTTGATATCCAAATCTGGGGTGTAGGGTTTCGGGGGCCGCTGCACCCCTAAAACAACCAACCCCCCCCCCCCCCCCCCCTTTCCCCACCACAATCGAACAGATTTACTGACCATGGCAATATGGGCCATCAGAAAATTTTTCAGTGGTGGTTATCCCCTCCTAATACTGGCGACATTTGTGAGGTACTATGCCATACGAAAATTTCTTCTCAAAGAGGGTTCGCACTACGGCACGCCGTTCGAACTCGTCTATAAAAAGGTGACCCCTTATCATTGCGATTAAAATTTGTATCGGACAGCACTCAGAGATATATGAGAAGTTTGCCCCCACTGCTTTGTAGAATTTTCATGGACAAATTTTCATTTCTTCTTATCGAGATTGCTCAGTGGCGATTGCAAATGGTCCATGTTTAGATATAGCTCCCATATAACCCGATCCCACAATTGAAATGCTTGAGCTACTAGGGGACTAACATCTTATTCAATTTGCCTGAAATTTTCTACAGTGATTTATTCTATGATCTTCCGATTTTACTCCTTCAACCTCTTAAGGGCGCAATTCTTAACTGATTTGGTTGAAATTTGGCACAATAGCTCTCTCTATGACGATGAATATTGATGCCAATTGTGTATGCTCCAAATCGGTCCATGCCATGATATAGCTCCCATATGTGCTTAGAGGGTGTCATCCTTGTTCTTTAGCTTGTTCGTTCGTATACATTTTTAATTTAAAATTTTTCGAAATCTATCCCCTTCTGTAAAGAAAGTACCAAATATAACATTTCATCGGAAAAATCATTAAGTCGCCCAATATATATTATCAAGGTTTAAATGAATCCCAATTTTGTGTGCTTTAGCTCAATTCGTAAAGAAAGTACCATTATATTCGTTTGAGTACATAAATTACACCACAATTAGTACGTTTACTTCCACATCTCGTATTTTTTGTCAAGGCTACGAAAAAGTTTTTCAAATTGCTTAATTCGAGCTGTCCCCGTTCGCTGTAGGAGAAAATAAGCCATTTAGTACTATTTTGCACTTTTTGGTACTAAAATTTAGGAATTTTTTTATAGATCATTAAGGCACCCATCATATTATTCTCAGTTGTACCTGCATGCCAAAATTTCAGACCTCTAGCTCCATCTGTAAAGAAAGTACCAATTTTGGCACCAAAATGTATTAAAGTATCAAATGGTGCCAATTTTGGTACCAAAATGTACGAATTTTTAATAGATCATTAAGTCACCCATCACATTTTTCCTAACTGTACCTCCATGCCAAATTTAAGACCTTCAGCTCCATCTGTAAAGAAAGTACCAAATGGTACCAATTTTGGTACAACAATGTACCAATTGTAAAAAACTACATTTCTTAGTTGTGCCTACAAGCCCAATTTCAGACCTCTAGCTCCATGACCCGGAAAGTACCAAATGATACAAATATTGATACCAAAATGTACGAAATGTAAAAAGATCATAGTCACCCATCATTATTCTTCCTACTTGTACCTACATGTCAAATTTCAAACCTCTAGCTCCATCTGTAAAGAAAGTATCAAATGGTACCAATTTTGGTACCAAAATGTACGAGTTTTTAATGGATTATTAAGTCACCCATTATATTTTTCCTAACTATACCTCCATGCCAAATTTTAGACCTCCAGCTCCATCTGTAAAGAAAATGCAGAATGGTAAAAATTTTGGAACCACAATATTTCAATTGTGGAAAAACCATTTATTCGCCCATCATACATTTCTTAGTTGTGCCTACAAGCCTAATTTTAGACCGCAAGTTGTGCACAGAAAGTACCAAATGGTACCAATACGCATGAATTGTAAAAAGATCATAGTCACCTATCATATTCTTCCTAGTTGTACCTGCGTGCCAAATTTCATACCTCTAGCTCCATCTGTAAAGAAAGTACCAAATGGTATCAATTTTGGTACCAAAATGTACTAATTTTGAAAAGATCATTTAGATGCCCATCAAATGTTTCCTAGTTGGTACCGACATGCTTAGTTGTACCCACATGCCAATTTTCAGATCTCTAGCTCCATCTGTAAAGAAAATATAAAATAGTACAAATTTGGTACCACAATGTTCCAAGTGTAAAAAAATTTTCGCCTATCATACATTTCTTAGTTGTGCCTACATGCCTAATTTCAGACCTCTAGCTCCATGACACAGAAAGTACCAAATGGTACCAATATTGGTACGAAAGTGTACGAATTGTAAAAACATCATAGTCAACCATCATACATTTCTTAGTTTTGCCTACATACCAAATTTCAGACCTTTTGCTCCATTTTGCACAGAAAGTACCACATGGCACCAATATTGATACCAATATGTACAAACTTTAAAAAGATCATAGTCACCCAACATATTTTTCCTAGTTGTATCTCCATGTCAAATTTCAGACCTCTAGCTCCACCTGTAAAGAAAGTACCAAATGGTACTAATTTTGGTAACAAAAATTTACGAATTTTGAATAGATCATTTAATCACCTATCATATTTTTTCTTAGTTGTACCTGCATGCCAAATTGCAGACCTCTAGCTCCATCTGTAAAGAAAGTACGAAATGGTACCAATTGCGATTCTAAACGTACATTTCCTCCAGTTACAAGTACTATTGTAGTTTTTCATTTTTCTTCTCACCCTCGTCATTTTGCACCTGATGTTTTTTAAGTAAAATTTCAAAATTCTACCTCTATCCATCCGCCCTGTACAAAGTTTACCCATTTCGTCCAGTTTTGGCCCTTTTTTTAGTTCCTAAATGTACAAATTTCCAAAAAAATTTATAATCTGCCAATTATGATAGATAAAATGTACCTAAGTTCCAAAATTCAGAGCTCTAGAGCCAAATTTCTGCCCCCAAGCTTCATCTGTAAAGAAAGTACCATATTGTACCAATTGCGGTACTAAACGCACGTTTCCTTCCGTTAACAGTACTATTTTTTCACCATTTCGCCATTTTGCACCGGATGTTTTTTAAGTAAAATTTGAAAATTCTACCTCTATCCATCCCCCCTGTAGAAAGACCACACATTTCGTACGTTTTTTGTACATTTTTTAGTACCTCTATGTACAAATTTCCAAAAAAAAAAACTAAAACTAAGTTCCAAAATTCAGAGCTTTAGATCAATTGAAGACAAAATTGCCAAATAGTACCAATTGCGGTACAAAACGTACAATTCCTCCCACAGGCACGATTTTCCTAAATTGTTTTTACCAAACCTTATTTTTCGAGACACTCTTTAATTTGAGCTCAAAAACATAATTCTCTCCCTTTCCGTTCGAGCTACGTTTTGGTACTTTTTAGTACCTAAACGAACGAATATCACCAAATCCAGCCTTATACCGTGCCTACGACCCAAGACCAACTTTCATCAATCCTATGGCAGCCGGTTGTACGTACCGGATTGACCTGATTAAGTCCTTCATCGGCAAGGGTTGCCGCATCAGTGTACAAGACACTGCAACAACTTCAACAACAAGAACCAACATTCATGTAAAATTTCATGATTCTAGCTTTAGCTGTTTGGGCTGGGCGATGATCAGTCAGTCAGCAATCAGTCAATCACGCAACTCTTTTATATAAAGGGTGATTTTTTAGCTATTATCTTTTTGGCAACACTGGTAAACACCTCACGCAAGTTTTGTGTTTTGTTTCGCTGACAAAAATCTTTAGTTTGGTCTATTATTTAACCATGAATCGTCTTACAAACGAACTACGTATGCAAATTATTCAATTTTATTATCAAAATGCGTGCTCTTTTAAGAAAGTTCTTCGAGCGCTTCTTTCATTTTACGACGAACCTCATTTTTGGCTCAATAGGTATATAAATAAGCAGAATTGTCGATTTTGGAGTGATGATCAGCCAAAAGCAAGCAGAGCTACCAATGCATCCAGAAAAAGTCACAGTTTGGTGCGGTTTATGGGCTGGTGGCATCATTGGACCGTACTTCTCCAAAATGATGCGAATCGTAACGTTACTATGAATAGTGAGCGCTATCGTCAGTTCATATCCAACCTTTTTTTTGCCGAAAATGCAAAAGCTTGACTTGCATGACATGCGGTTTCAACAAGACGGTGCCACATGCCACACAGCACACGTAACAATGGACTTATTGAGAGGCGAGTTCAGTAAACATTTTATTTTTAGTTCGGGACCGGTCAATTGGCCGTCTAGGTCGATCGATTTAACGCCTTAAGACTATTTTTTGTGGGGCTATGTTAAAGCTCATGTCTGTATAGACAAGCCCCCTTCAATTGACGCATAGGAAGACAACATTGAAGCATTTATTCGAGAGATAGTGGCCGAAATGTTGAAAAGAGTATGTTAAAAATTGGACTAAGCGGATGGATCATTTGAGGCTTAGTCACGTTCAATATTTGGATGAAATAGTCTTCAAACATTAAATTATATGGAGCCGTACTATCGTTTCAAATAAAGATTTCATGCATTTTTCTGATTTGTGGTTTTTATTTTTTAAAACTCTTACAAATCACCCAAGCGCCTAGCTGAATTTCTTCAAAAATTAGCGCGCTTTCGGCAGACGGACGAACATGGCTAAATCTGTATATATTAGGTTGCCCAAAAGTAATTGCGGATTTTTCATATAGTCGGCGTTGACAAATTTTTTCACAGCTTGTGACTCTGTAATTGCATTCTTTCTTCTGTCAGTTATCAGCTGTTACTTTTAGTTTGCTTTAGAAAAAAAGTGTAAAAAAAGTATATTTGATTAAAGTTCATTCTAAGTTTTACTAAAAATGCATTTACTTTCTTTTAAAAAATCCGCAATTACTTTTTGGGCAACCCAATACTTTGCTGGGTCTCAGATCATTATCTAGATGTGTTACAAACTGAATGACCAAACTTGCATACCCCCATCCTATGGTAGAGGGTATAATAAACCAAAAAACACTGTTGGCTTAAGTCAACGTTTCCAAGGACTTTGACTTTTTCGGACACAACAAAAAAACAATGAAATTCTCTGTCTGCAGATGTTTAAAATAATAAAAGTTGATAATGTCAATACATGAGACATATGTTCATTACAAAAATGTGTTTAAAACGGAATCGGAAATGCAAGATACTCTTATGAGTGACAAGAACACTGACCTTACCTGAAACGGTTGGAAGTTTTTCTGCGCAATATTTGGATGGCAATATACGAGGGCGGTCCCAAAAGTAGCCGTCTTGACAAAGAAAGCATTGCAAATTTTGGTAAAACTTTCTTTATTTCTCAATATAGTCAACTTTGGCTTGTGCGATTTCACATTATCCAGCAATTCTCAATCACATATACTGCTCTTCGGATTTTTATACAGAAGTCCAAACTCAGAAAGAGAGGCTTCCATTAACGGCTTCGACGCCCTTTTTCATTCCATTACAAATATTTTGGATGATTTTCCGGGTAGTGAAATCTTTGTCACTGGGGATTTCAATGTCTATAACTCCTCCTGGCTTTCCCATTCGAGTCATACAACTCCTGAGGGCCAATACATTGAGCTTTTCGCTGCGCACAATGGTTTGGCGCAACTGCTTCCTCCCCAGTCCCGAAGCGGTCGATATTTTTATTGACCGCTTCGGGCTCAATGGTTTCTTTCAGGATTTTAATTGGAAACTATGAAATGATTGAGAAGATAATTTTAAGTGGAATGAGGACACTTATTCCAGTTAAGACTATAACAGCTAAATCAGACGACAAAAGTTGGTTTAACCATACATGCAGAGATGCTGTAAGATCGAAAGAGGTTGCATTCAGCAACTGGCGCTTGGATAAAAATGCCAATACTGAAATGCTGCGCAAACAGGCAAGATCTTCGTGTGCCAATGTGCTTAGGCGCGAAAAATTTCTTTACGAACAGCGTCTGCGTACTAAGGTTCTCGCTTCTACACGAGGAAGTAAGAGCTTTTGGTCGTTCGTAAAGAGAGTAAAGGGTAGTTCTTCATCTATTCCAACTCTTGCTAAGGACGATCAAACGTTCACTGACCCGGTTGATAAGGCTAACCTGTTGGCTGATATATTTGCAGGGAACTCTTCCCTGCCGGATAGCAATCAACCACTCCCCTCAATCGAAAATGTATCTGGCTGATGCCAAAGGGTTATGAACGATACACTCTGCCAGGATTTGCTGGCCATTTCTGGAGGGGTCGAATGAATCGAGTAGATATTAATGCACGGAAGATTCTGTGCTGTTTGTTGTCACACAAACGATTCGCTGACCCATTACTGACCCATCTTTGCTTATCAACGGTGTAGATGTTGTGTAATCAGAATCAGCTCTTGATGTTCTGGGCATGAAAATATTGGTTTGCCCAAAAAGTAATTGCGGATTTTTTAAAAGAAAGTAAATGCATTTTTAATAAAACTTAGAATGAACTTTAATCAAATATACTTTTTTACACTTTTTTCTGAAGCAAGCTAAAAGTAACAGCTGATAACTGACAGAAGAAAGAATGCAATTACAGAGTCACAAGCTGTGAAAAAAATTGTCAACGACGACTATATGAAAAATCCGCAATTACTTTTTGGGCAACCCAATACAAAGTGATGTCCGTTGGGCTAAACATGTATTTGAAGTGTCGAAAGAAGCATTCGACACTTAAATGGTGTAAGAACTACTTCACTCCGTCTGATCTTCTTAACATCTACACCTCTTTCATAAGGCCAAAAATGGAGTACAACTCACATGTATGGGCTGGAGCTTCAAAATCATCCCTGGAGCTAATGGACTGTGTACAGAGGAGGGCAGTGGGATATCCAACTCTATTGCCTACCTTCATCATCGTCGCAATATGGGTTGTTTGGCTTTGTTCTATCGGTACCCTCATGGTGTGTGTTCGTCTGATATTCGTCTTCTTATTCCTAATGTAAGGATTTATGTTAGGGATACTAGACATTTCAGTAACTCACACCCGTCTGTAATTGATTGGCCAGCGGACCGCACAATGCATTATAGAGAGAGTTCTTAATTCGCCCGAACCGTTCGTATGTGGAATCGAAAAGTCCAATTAATTCCTAATTTCCTCTCGCCAGCGCAATGCACTGCATTCATAGGGGACATCCCCTCCGTGTTGGCTGACAGAAAAAAAAAAAAAAAACAAGTAAAAGAGTGCTAAGTTCGGCCGGGCCGAATCTTATATACCCTCCACCATGGATCGCATTTGTCGAGTTCTTTTCCCGGCATTTCTTCTTTGGCAAAAAAAGATATAAGAAAAGATTTGCTTTGCTATTAGAGCGATAACAAGATATGGTCCGGTTTGGACCACAATTAAATTATATGTTGGAGACCTGTGTAAAATGTCAGCCAATTCGAATAAGAATTGCGCCCTTTGGAGGCTCAAAAAGTAAAATAGAGAGATCGATTTATATGGGAGCTGTATCGGGCTATAGACCGAACCAGACCATAATAAACACGTGTGTTGATGGTCAAGAGAGGATCCGTCGTACAAAATTTCAGGTAAATCGGAGAGGATCCTTTGTACAAAATTTCAGGTAAATCGGATAATAATTGCGCCCTCTAGAGGCTCAAGAAGAGAAGATCCCAGATCGGTTTATATGGCAGCTATATCAGGTTATGAACCGATTTAAACCTTATGTGACACAGTTGTTGAAAGTAAAAGTAAAATACGTAATGCAAACTTTCAGCGAAATTGAAATTTCATTGCGCCCTCTAGAAGCTCAAGAAGTCAAGACCCAAGATCGGTTTATATGACAGCTATATCAGGTTATGGACCGTTTTGAACCATTCTTGGCACCGTTGTTGGATATCATAACAAAACACGTCGTGCAAAATTGCATTTCAATCGGATAAGAATTGCGCCCTCTAGAGATTCAAGAAGTCAAGACACAAGATCGGTTTATATGACAGCTATATCAGGTTATGGACCGATTTGAACCATACTTAGCACAGTTGTTGGATATCATAACAAAACACGTCGAGCAAAATTTCATTCCAATCGGATAAGAATTGCGCCCTCTAGAGGCTCAAGAAGTCAAGACCCAAGATCGGTTTATATGGCAGCTATATCAAAATATGGACCGATGTGGTCCATTTACAATACCAACCGACCTACACTAATAGGAAGTATTTGTGCAAAATTTCAAGCGGCTAGCTTTACTCCTTCGGAAGTTAGCGTGCTTTCGACAGACAGACGGACGGACTTGGCTTGATTGACATAAAATGTCGCGACGATCAAGAATATATAGACTTTATGGGGTCTCAGACGAATACTTCGAGTAGTTACAAACAGAATGACGAAATTAGTATACCCCCCATCCTATGGTGGAGGGTATAAAAATATAAACATGCCTATATTGATTTTTAAAAAAAATGTCGTGAGCCTATCAAATGAGCATTTATTAACCGTTATTCGTTAACTGTATCAAATATTGTTTAAACCTTATCATATTTGGTTAATCATATAACATGGTCATAACAAAACACCAGATGCGAAATGACTAGATAAGTGTACCCCTTATCCTATGGTGGTGGGCTTAAAAAATTTAATCTTTACCCGATTTTGCTGAAATTTTGAAACAAAATGTCCAATTTTCATAGAAACATATATAGAACATATATTTACAACCTTGACTTTGTACTTATACAGGGTTTGGATCTCCCATTAGATATGTTTTAAAGTAGACTTGTCGTATAGTGCTTACGGTATTAACCAACAACATTGGCAGCACCATTGGCAATACCGCTAGCGGCGGTTAAAGCGCCTGTAGCAATACCACCAGCAGCTTGGGCTGCACCACCTATGAGACCACCAGCGGCATTGGCAAGACCACCAAGAATACCGCCAAAAAGATTTCCAATGCCGCCGCCGTTGTGAGTAATGACTGTAGCAGGAACGGTATTGACAACCTGTACAGTTCTGGTAACGGTGGGAACTACATTGCCAGCTAAAATGAGAGATTCAAATTTTTTTATTAATGAAAGAAAAAATGAAATTATGGGAAACTTTTGAAGCTTAAGGCTAAAACTTCAAAAGTTTTAAAAACTTTAAATCATTTTTCTTCAGGGTTTAAATATAACATTTTTCTGGGTAATAGTCCTAAACCCTTAAGCATAGAATTTTGGCTAAGGATTTTAGCCTGTAGATAATAGGATCTATTTATTCGGTGCAAAATATCCTTTACCTTTATTTTTTTTATAATTTAAGACTTACTGAAGGTAATGGTAGCAGCTTGAGCCAAAGCAAGCATAGCCAATGCGCAGCAGATGAAGAATTTCATGATTTTATTGAACAAAATGTTTGACTTATTTCAAAAAGAAATTATGAGAAAGTTTTGATGATCTACTGATATGTTCACCTCATATTTATATCAGTTACTAAGCCTACGCCATAAGAAATTGTTTATAGGCAAAATATTTGTTTAATGATATTGACTCATATCTACATAACACACATAATACGTCATATATGGTTAGGCCTAATGTCGTAAATTAAACGTTATGTACCACTATATTTAAGTACAAATATTTTGTGAACATTTAAAAGAAAATTATCACAGGTGATCTATTTGCGAGATTGTTAGCATGGGCGGAAATAATATCTGGCTATAGCACTACATATTGTATATAGCTTAGAGGATAGAAAAGTTGTTAATTGCTATTTGGTGCCGGAGTATAATATACCAAACACCCAGAGAAATAAGTCTGCTGATATCAGCAAACACTAAGTGCTGACATTACATTAAAAATGTTTAGCTTTTGAATGAAACCAATCAAACATTTTTAATCTTTTCGGCAACAATTAAATAACTTGCTACATATTAATTTAAATTTTAGGCGTAGGCTTTTTTTATACCCACCACTGTAGGATAGGGGGTAATTCATTTAGTCATTCCGTTTGCAACACATCGAAATATCAATTTCCGACCCTACAAAGTGTATATATTTCGGATCGTCGTAAAATTCTAGGACGATTTAACGATGTCCGTGTGTCTGTCCGTTTATCTGTCTGTCCGTCCGTCCGACTGTTGTAATCACTCTACAGCCTTCAAACATTGAGATATTGAGATGAAACTTGGCACAGATACGTCTTTTTAATGCACGCTGGTTAAGTTATTGAATGGTCCAAATCGGACCATATTTGGATATAGCTGCTATATAGACCCATCTGCCGATGAAGGGTCTAATGCACATAAATGCTTTATTATGCCCTCCACCATAGGATGGGGGTATACTAATATCGTCATTCTGTTTGCGTCTAAGACCCCATATATTGTAAAGGGTGATTTTTTTGAGGTTAGGATTTTCATGCATTAGTATTTGACAGATCACGTGGGATTTCAGACATGGTGTCAAAGAGAAAGATGCTCAGTATGCTTTGACATTTCATCATGAATAGACTTACTAACCAGCAACGCTTGCAAATCATTGAATTTTATTACCAAAATCAGTGTTCGGTTCGAAATGTGTTCATTCACCGTAACGTTGCGTCCAACAGCATCTTTGAAAAAATACGGTCCAATGATTCCACCAGCGTACAAACCACACCAAACAGTGCATTTTTCGGGATGCATGGGCAGTTCTTGAACGGCTTCTGGTTGCTCTTCACTCCAAATGCGGCAATTTTGCTTATTTACGTAGCCATTCAACCAGAAATGAGCCTCATGAGCCACATTTCGAACCGAACACTGATTTTGGTAATAAAATTCAATGATTTGCAAGCGTTGCTCGTTAGTAAGTCTATTCATGATGAAATGTCAAAGCATACTGAGCATCTTTCTCTTTGACACCATGTCTGAAATCCCACGTGATCTGTCAAATACTAATGCATGAAAATCCAAACCTCAAAAAAATCACCCTTTATATTCTTGATCGTTATGTCATTTTAAGTCGATCTAGCCATGTCCGTCCGTCTCTCTGTCGAAAGCACGCTAACTTGCGAAGGAGTAAAGCTAGAAGCTTGAAATTTTGCACAAATACTTTTTATAAGTGCAGGTCAGTTGGTACTGTAAATGGGTCAAATCGGTCCATGTTTTGATATAGCTACCATATAAACCGATCTTGGGTCTTGACTTCTTGAGCCTCTAGAGGACGCAATTCTTATCCGATTTTATTGAAATTTTGACCGTAGTGTTTTGGTATCACTTCCAACAACTACGCTAAGTATGGTTTAAATCGGTCGATGTTTTGATATAGCTGCCATATAAACCGATCTGGGGTCTTGACTTCTTGAGCCTCTAGAGGGCGCAATTCTCGTCCAATCTAACTGAAATTTTGCACGTAGTGTTTTGGTATCACTTTCAACAACTATGCTAAGTATGATTCAAATCGGTTCACAATCTGGTATAGCTGCCATATAAACCGATCTAGGATCTTGACTTCTTGAGCCTCTAGAGAATGCAATTCTCGTCTGATTCGACTGAAATTTTGCACGTAGTGTTTTGGTATCACTTCCAAAAACTGTGTTTAGTACGATTCAAATCGGTTCGTAACCTGATATAGCTGTCATATAAACCGATCTGGGATCTTGACTTCTTGAGCCTCTAGAGGGCGCAATTCTCATCCGATTTGGCAGCAATTTAGTACAACGGCTTCTCTCATGATCTTCAACATACGTGTCTAATATATTCAGAATTGATCAATAGCTTGATACAATTCCCACATAAACCTATCTCCGATTTTGCTTTTTGAGTCCCTACAAGGCTCAATTCTTATCCGAATGAACTGAAATATTACACAATGACTTCTACAATGTTCAGCATTCATTTATGGTCCGAATCGGATTATAACTTGATATAGCTCCAATAGCATAACAGTTTTTATTCAATATTCCTTGTTTGCCTAAAAATGCGATCCATGGTGGAGGCATATAAGATTCGGTCCACCCGAATTTAGCACGCTCTTACTTGTTTTACTTGTTTTTGTTTAAAATTATAATAAAATTCTTATCATAATTTCTCTTCTATTTGCAGGTAATTAAACAAAAACCAATTGAATATGTAAGTAAAGTACAATCGAAAAAAATAAATATTCAAATAGCTGGTCCGGTGTACTTCACTTCACCCTAAAATGGATTGTGATTTGGTAATCAGAGAAATTTGTTAGTAAAAAAAGAAAAAATGAAACAAAATAGAGTCTGCTAAAAACGGGACAGCAGTAATTTTTTGCACGAACCAGGGCTTCGAAGTTGATCGGAGTCGAGCTTTTGAAGCTGAAGTCGAAGTCGGTTCAGAATTGAGCAACCGCTCTCCGACTTCGGCTAAATACTCCGGCTGCGATTTGGACTCCGACCCGGGTAAGAGCCGAAGGTCAGACTTCGCTGCCCTGGCAATAAAAGCAAACATTTTCTGCTGCAGAAGGTAAAAAGTAAAAAGCTTGGTGCGGTTTATGGGCTGGTGGCATCATTGCAGCATACTTCTTCAAAGATGATGGGAATCGTAACGTAACTGTGAATGGTGAGCGCTATCGTTTGCACAAGTGTCTTATTTGGTCCAACGTCCTCATATGTGTGCTAAGTTTCATAAAAATCGGTCCAGATTTAGATATAGCTCGCATACATATTTTTCTTCTGATATGGCCTTTTAAAACTGTAGAAGCCACAATTTTGGTTGGATCTCTACAAAATTTTTCATCAGATGGTTTAATTGACATCCCAATACGTGTGCAAAATTTCATCAAAATAGATTAAGATAAAACTCCCCTATATATCTTTAATGCGTTTCGACTTTTTAGGCTGTAGAAGCCACAATCTTCGTACCATCGTAAGAAAATCATATAAGGTTCTATTCGATATTTCAATAGGTATGCAAAATTAAAGTCTGACTAATTTTGGATATTAATTGCTATCTATTAAAATTATTACGTATACTCGGTGGTGTAGGGTATAATATAGTCGGCTCCGCCCGACTTTTGCCTTTCCTTAATGTTTTTTTTTTGAAAAATTTTCCTATAGCTCTTAAAAAATCACCCTTTATATAGAGATCATGACAATATTGAATTCAGATGAAAAGTTTTTGAGAGTAGAAAACGAAATTAATATCCAAATCTGGGGGAGTATTATTTGGGGGGCCGCCTCACCATTAAAACAACCACCCCCCCTTCCACTCACAATCGGACAGATTTACTGACCATGGCAATATGGGCATACAATTTTTTAGCGGTGGTTATCCCCTCCTTATACTGGCTTTGTGAGGTACTTTGCCATGTAAAAATTTCTCCCCAAAGAGGTGTCGCTCTGCAGCACGTCGTTCGGACTCGTCTATAAAAAGGAGACCCCTTATCATTGAGCTTAAAATTGAATCGGACTGCACTCATGGATTTGTGAGAAGTTTGCCCCCAGTTCCTTAATGGAATGGTGATGGGAAAATTTGCATTTGCAATATGGGCTCAAATAAAATTTTTTTTTTTTTGAGTAGATGATGAATTTGATATCCACAATCGTCCACAAATGTCTGAGGGGCTGCCGTTAACCCCAAAAAAGACTTATATGCCGGCCATGGCAATAAAGGGCTCAAATGAAAGAGTAGAAGCCCCGGTTCAGCCAGTGCAATAAATTTATGATTATTCTGTGTTATTCTTTGGTTCTTCGTGGTTTTGTTTTCAAACATGCTCCGCAAATAATTTTGTTTTTATACCCTCCACAATAGGATGGGGGTATACTAATTTTGTCATTCTGTTTGTAACAACTGGAAATATGCATCTGAGACCCCATAAAGTATATATATTCTTGATCGTCATGACATTTTAAGTCGAACTGGCCATGTCCGTCCGTCTGTCTGTCGAGACACGCTAACTTTCGAAGGAGTAAAGCCAGCCGCTTGAAATTTTGCACAATATTTCTTATTAGTGTAGGTCGGTTGGGGTTGTAAATCGGCTATATCGGGCCACGTTTTGATATAGCTGCCATATTCACCGATCTGGGATCTTGACTTCTTAAGCCGCTAGAGGTTACATTTCTTATCCGATTTGGCTGAAATTTTGCACTAGGTGTTTTATTATGACTTCAAACCGATTTGAACCATACCCCGATAAGGGGTATTGTTCAAATCGGTCTATAACCTGATGTAGCTGTCATATAAACCTATCTGGGGTCTTCACCTCTTAAGCGTCTAGAGTGCGCAATTCCTATCCGATTTGGCTGAAATTTTGCACGACGGGTTTTGTTATGACTTCCAACAACTGTGTTAAGAATAGTTCAAATCGATCCATAACCTGATATAGCCGTCATATAAACCGATCTGGGGTCTTGACTTCTTGAGCCTCTACAGGGATCAATTCCTATCCGATTTGGCTAAAATTTCGCACGACGTGTTTTGTTATGATTTTCAACAACTCTGCTGAGAATAGTTCAAATCGATCCGTAACCTGATATAGCTGCCATATAAAACGATCTAGAGTCTTGACTTCTAGAGCCACCAGAGGGCGCAATTATTATCCGATTTAGCTGAAATTTTGCATGAGGTGTTTTGTTATGACATTCAACAACTGTGCTAAGAATAGTTCAAATCGGTCCATAACCTGATAAAGCTGTCATATAAACCGATCTGGGGTCTTGACCTCTTGAGCCTACAAAAGCCGCAAGTATTATCCAATTTGGCTGAAATTTAGTACAACGGCTTCTCCCATGACCTTTAACAAACGTATCGAATATGGCATGAATCGGTTTAGCCTAATACAGCTCCCGATCAGACTTTATTTAGATTTAACTGCCATATAGACCGATCTTCCGATAAAAGGTCTGAAGTCCATAAAAGCTTTTTATTAATCCGATTTCGCTGAAATTTAAAACAGTGAGTAGTTCTAGCTCTACCAACATCTGGCCTAAGTATGGTTTGGATCGGAGTGTATTTAGATATAGCTGCCACATAGACCGGTCTCCCGATAAGGGGTCTGAAACCCCTAAAAGCTTTATTTATTGCCCAATTTCTCTGAAATTTTAAATAATGGGTTATTTCAAGCCTCCTAACATCTGACCTAAGTATGGTTCAGATTGGACTATATTAAGATACAGCTACCATATAGACCGATCTCCCGATAAAGGGTCTGCAGACGATAAAAGCTTTATTTGTTGCCCAATTTCGCTGAAATTTGAAACGGTAAGTTATTTTAAGCCTCCCGACATCTGACCTAAGTATGGTTCAAATCGGTCTATATTTAGATATAGCTGCCATATGGACCGAACTTCCGATAAGGGGTCTGAAGCCCATAAAAGCTTTATTTTTTAGCCGATTTCGATGAAATTTGAAACTGTGAGTAGTTTTAGAACTACCAACATCTGACCTAAATATAGTTCAGATCGGACTATATTTAGGTATATCTGTCATATAGACCGATCTGCCGACAAGGGGTCTGAAGCCCCTAAAAGCTTTATTTATTGCCCAATTTCGCTGAAATTTTAAACAGTGGGTTATTTTAAGCCTCCTGACATCTGACCGAAGTATGGTTCAGATCTGACTATATTTAGATATAGCTGCCATATACACCGATCTGCCTATAAAGGGTCTGAAGACCATAAAAGCTTTATTTATTGCCCAATTTCTCTGAAATTTTAAATAGTGGGTTATTTTAAGCCTCCTGACATCTGACCTAAATTTGGTTCAGATGGGACCATATTTAGATATAGCTGCCATATAGACCGATCTGCCGATAAAGGGTCTGAAGACCATAAAAGTTTATTTATTGCCCAATTTCACTGAAATTTGAGACAGTGAGTTATTTTAAGCCTCCTGATATCTAACCTAAGTATGGTTCAGATCGGACTATATTTAGATATAGCTGCCATATAGGCCGATCTCCCGATAAAGGGTCTGGAGCCCATAAAAGCTATATGTATTGCCCGATTTCGTTGAAATTTGAAACAGTGGGTAGTTTTAGGCAGCCCACCATCCAATCCAAATATGATAAAAATAGGACTGCATTTAGATGTAGCTGTCATATAGACCGATATGCCGGTGAGGGGTATAAAGCTATATTTATTACCCGATTTTGCTGAAACTTTATTAACAACAGTGACTTCAACAGTGACTTATATTTTTAAGACCACACAATGCCCGTGCCGAATTTGGGTGCATAAGTTATCCAATTTTTCAGCGGATTATGACGAAAGGGGGATTTATTGGGTTGCCCAAAAAGTAATTGCAGATTTTTTAAAAGAAAGTAAATGCATTTTTAATAAAACTTAGAATGAACTTTAATCACATATACTTTTTTTACACTATTTTTCTAAAGCAAGCTAAAAGTAACAGCTGATAACTGACAGAAGAAAGAATGCAATTACAGAGTCCCAAGCTGTGAAAAAAATTGTCAACGCCGACTATATGAAAAATCCGCAATTACTTTTTAGGCAACCCAATACATATATACCCGAGGTGGTGGGTGTCCAAAGTTCGGTCCGGCCGAACTTAATACCTTTTTAATTGTTTCTTTTTTTTTTCAATATGTTCTAAATTAACAATGTGCAGTTCTCTTCCTGTTGCTAGAAGTTTGTTGAAACAGTCTGTTTTTAGTTTTTTGTTTTAAACATATCTAAATCTCTTAGATTGTCATCAAGCTGTACATACAGCCATTGATAGATTCTGTGATTCTATGATTCCATGATCATATAAAGTAAATTTCTCAAAACTCAGCAAATGTTTCGAAATCATTCTGTTTACTTAATACCTGATTCTCTTTGGTCTCGTTTGGGCCTTACAAGAAAATTCATCATCATTCAGTTTATATTGGGTCGCCAAAAAGTAATTGCGGATTTTTCATATAGTCGGCGTTGACAAATTTTTTCACAGCTTGTAACTCTGTAATTGCATTCTTTCTTCTGTCTGTAATCAGCTGTTACTTTTAGCTTGCTTTAGAAAAAAAGTGTAAAAAAAGTATATTTGATTAAAGTTCATTCTAAGCTTTATTAAAAATGCATTTACTTTCTTTTAAAAAATCCGCAATTACTTTTTGGGCAACGTAAAACACTGAGTGGAGGCCACCGTAGCGCAGAGGTTAGCATGTCCCCCTATGACTCTGAATCCTGGTGAGAATCCTGGGTTCGAATCCTGGCGAGACCATCGGAAAACATTTTCAGCGGTGGCTTTCCCTTCCTAATGATGGCAACATTTGTGAGGTACTATGCCATTTTAAACTTCTCTCCCAAGAGATGTCGCATTGCGGCACGCCGTTCGAACTCGGCTATAAAAAGGAGGCCCCTTATCATTGAGCTTAAAATTTGAATTGGGCTGCACTCATTGATATGTGTTGAGTTTGACCCAGTTCCTTAGTGAAATGTTCATGGCAAAATTTGCAATTTGCAATACACTTGTACCACAGCTAATCGAAAGTTCAACTCGGTCGAAATTAAACCATGCTCACTAATTTTATCTTGTCTTTTATCATTTGTAACTTTCGAACATAAACAAAGTTTTTGTTCCATAGTAACATCGATCGCCAACTTGTGGCAAAAGATTGGTCTTCTCAAACCTTAACCTCTGGATTTTGTAAGTGATGTGGGGCTTAACAGTTATGACACCTTTAAGACTTATGAAAACCTCAACGTCGGGGCAACTTATGGCGAAGGGTATACAAGGCCTGCTACAAATGAGGGTCTTCATACTTGGTAAATCATTGCAGTTACTCTTCTTTATTTTATGTATTGTCACATAGTGGCATAGGAATATTTTTCCTCAATTTTGTGTCAACATCTTCTATTTTATATATCATGACAAAAAAAAATTAAAAAATAAATAAAATTAAAAAATAAACAATATTTGCAATGAGCTCAAAGCTTAAAGTGAAAGACACGTTTAGACATCATGGGAAATTGTTGTTATACTAAACAATGAAATTAGGTACGTGTGAAAGCGGAGAACAAAAAAATAACTCCCAAATCCAATATTTGGCGATGGCAAAATAAAAACCAGTTGTTCTTTCTAGAAAACAATATAAATGTGTGGTGAATACACGAAGAATGCGTAGAAGGGTTTTGGCGATTTATTATGAAGTTGGCTGTGTGATTTCAAAGTTCAAAGTCGACCCCGATTAGACGCTACCAAAGAGAATCTCTAAAGGATAAGTGAAAACTTGTGGGAATCTTGAAAACCCTTTGAGAATTCATTTTGAATGAAAACTTGTTCCTCACACCATCTCAATATTGGAGCAGTTAACAGATGTCGTTCAACTTCGGGGCCATATGAAACTCTTTATTTCTTTACGTTGTCTAATATTGGTAGGGTGTTCACTGCGGCCACTGTGTCATACCCCTTAACTTGCTCTTAGTGACGCAAAACGCTGCTCCCTTTAAACATAAAAATGGTATAAATACAGCAAACATGTCGCAGCCGACTATTATAAATTTGAAGAGGGCCGTTTTTAACGCAAAACTGCTGACAAGGATTAAGCCCAGGAAATATGAAACTATTTCTGAGCGCCACCTTGGCCATTATGCTGGGCAGCATATTGGGCCAAACGCAGTTGATTCAGACATCTCTGGGAGCCATACCAGCATCAGGACAAATCACCTTGAATGGCGGCAGCTATCCACTGAATGGAATTGACAGCTCATCGGCATTGCAGAGTCTAATGAATACAGTGAACCAAGGGGGATCGGGCAGTGTTAGTGTGAACATCAATCAGCAACCAGCAAATGTGGTATCACATAGCATTGTGGGTGGTACAGGCACTATATCGATACCATCGAATATTTTCGGAGGCACAGTTGGTGGCAGTATCAGCGGTTCAAACATCATAAGTGGCAGCGGCAGTATTAGTGGGTCCGCCACTATTCCCATCAGCACGGGCAGTAGTCAAGTGTTTACTGGGTCCACCACAATACCCATCAGCACGGGCAGCAGTCAAGTAATTAGTGGTTCTGCTACAGTGCCCATCTCCACGGGATCCTCTACCACAACCACCAGTTCAGGTAGCAAGAAATGGTCCATAACCATTAATAACAGTGCCGTTGCTAATAAAAAGCCCACTGTCACTAGTACAACTACTACCAGTAGCACTTCTACCAGCAGCATACCAACAGCAACAACTACTACTACTACTACAACCGGAGGAACTGGTAGCATTGCCCTAAATGGCATGAATATAATCACTGGAACCTCTACTCTACCCAAGCATATACTCGATCTTTTGAATTCAGTCAGCTCTAACAGTGCTCCAGCTGTTGTTATAAACACCACTCCACCCAAGGAACAACACATTTCAATTGGCCCAACGACAGGAGGATCAGTTGTCATTAATCCTTTTCTGCCCCAGGAACAACAGATTTCGGGAGGAACTTCCGGAACCATTGTCTTAAATGGTGGGCCATCTCAGGAACACCAGATAACGGGTGGCACTACGGGCACAATTGTCTTAAATGGTGGGCCATCTCAGGAACACCAGATAACGGGAGGCACTACGGGCACAATTGTCTTGAATGGTGGTGGCAGCACTACTATGAATACTCAAGATATTGGAACCGGCAGTGTGATTATAAATGGACAAACAGGCAGCGGTGGCAGCACCAACATAGGCGATATCATCAATGGCATAGGCAACATTGACCTAGGAGGTCCAACTGGTGGCAATGTCAACATTGAAGGTAATGGCCAATGGACAATTGGTGGTGGCGGTACAAACGAAGTGGAACATAACATTAATCTGAATGGAAATGGAGTATGGAACATGGGTAGCATTGGTACCAATGGCAACAATGGTATCAATTTGCAAGAAACTGAGCATAATGTCAATGTTGGAGGAAATGGAGAATGGACTATTGGTAACAATGGTAACCCTGTTGAAGAAATTGTAAATAATGGCAACGGTGGATGGAGTATTGGTAACAATGGAAACCCTATTGAAGAAATTGAACACAATGGAAATGGTGAATGGACCATTGGCAATAATGGTAATCCAGTTGAAGTTATCGAAAATAACGGCAATAGTGGATGGACCATTGGCAACAATGGCAACCCCATTGAAGAAATCGAACACAATGGCAATGGTGAATGGACCATCGGCAACAATGGAAATCCTGTGGAAGAAATCGAACACAATGGTAATGGTGAATGGACCATCGGCAACAATGGAAACCCTGTAGAAGAAATCGAACACAACGGCAATGGTGGATGGTCTATTGGCAACAATGGTAACCCTGTTGAAGTTATCGAAAATAACGGCAATGGTGGATGGACTATTGGCAACAATGGTAATCCTCTTGAAGAAATCGAACACAATGGTAATGGCGAATGGACAATCGGCAACAATGGCAACCCCATTGAAGAAATCGAACATAATGGTAATAGCGAATGGACTATTGGCAACAATGGTAACCCTGTTGAAGAAATTGTAAATAATGGCAACGGTGGATGGACTATTGGTAACAATGGAAACCCTATTGAAGAAATAGAACACAATGGAAATGGTGGATGGACTATTGGTAACAATGGAAACCCTATTGAAGAAATCGAACACAATGGAAATGGTGAATGGACCATTGGCAACAACGGCAACCCCCTAGAAGAAATCGAACACAACGGCAATGGTGGATGGACCATTGGCAACAATGGGAACCCTCTTGGAGAAATCGAACACAACGGCAATGGCGAATGGACTATTGGCAACAATGGTAATCCTGTTGAAATAATCGAAAATAACAGCAACGGTGGATGGACTATTGGAAACAATGGAAACCCTGTTGAAGAAATTGAACACAATGGTAATGGAGGATGGACCACTGGCAACAACGGCAACCCTCTTGAAGAAATCGAACACAACAGCAATGGTGGATGGACCCTTAACAACAATGGCAACCCTATTGAAGAATTCGAACATAACGGCAATGGGGGTTGGAACATTGGTAACAATGGTAACCCTGTCGAAGTTATCGAAAATAATGGCAACGGTGGATGGACCATTGGCAACAATGGCAACACTCTTGAAGAAATCGAACACAATGGTAACGGCGAATGGACCATGGGCAGCAATGGTAATCCCGTCGAAGTTATCGAAAATAACGGCAACAGTGGATGGACCATTGGCAACAATGGCAACACTCTTGAAGAAATCGAACACAATGGTAACGGCGAATGGACCATGGGCAACAATGGTAATCCCGTCGAAGTTATCGAAAATAACGGCAACAGTGGATGGACCATTGGCAGTAATGGTAACCCTGTCGAAGTAACAGAAAATAACGGCAATGGTGGTTGGACCATTGGCAACAATGGAAACCCTGTTGAAGTAATCGGAAACAACGGCAATGGTGAGTGGACAATTGGCAACAATGGTAATCCTGTTGATGTAACCGAAAATAACGGCAACGGTGGATGGAACATTGGCAACAACGGCAACCCTGTTGAAGTAATCGGAAACAACGGCAATGGTGAGTGGACAATTGGCAACAATGGCAACCCTCTTGAAGAAATCGAACACAACGGCATTGGTGAATGGACAATTGGCAACAATGGTAACCCTGTCGAAGTTATCGAAAATAACGGCAACGGTGGATGGACAATTGGCAACAATGGTTACCCTGTCGAGGTAACCGAAAATAATGGCAATAGTGGATGGACCACTGGCAACAATGGTAACCCTCTTGGAGAAATTGAACAAAATGGAAATGGAGGATGGACCATAGACAACAATGGTAATCCAATTGAAGAGATCGAGAACAATGGAAATGGAGGATGGACCATTGGCAACAATGGTAACCCTACTGAAGAAATCGAGCACATCGGAAATGGTGGGTTGACTATTGGCAACAATGGTAACCCTGTCGAAGTTATCGAAAATAACGGCAGCGGTGGATGGACCACTGGCAACAATGGCAACCCTCTTGAGGAAATCGAACACAATGTCAATGGCGAATGGACCATTGGCAACAATGGCAACCCTCTTGGAGAAATCGAACACAATGGGAATGGCGAATGGACTATAGGCAACAATGGCAACCCTGTTGAAGTTATTGAAAATAATGGCAACGGCGGATGGACCATTGGCAACAATGGCATTGAGGAAATCAAACACAATGGTAATGGAGGATGGACCATTGGCAACAATGGCAACCCTCTTGAAGAAATCGAACACAATGAAAATGCCGGCTATGAGGGTAAGCAATAAAATATTTAAGCCTTGAATGTTGATCTATCTAACAGCTATTGTGGCTTTTGCTAGAAAAAGAACCTGAATGCACTGTTGAAGGATCTGGAAATGGTGAGGAAACAAATCAACCAATAATAGAAGGAAATGGCCAGTGGTCCATCAATAATGGAGGTATTTGTTTGATTGCTGGTAAATTTAGATTCGTATATGTAAAGCATCGCTTTTATTGTGTTTTAAAGGATCAAATGAAGGTTCCAGCGCTGAAGGACCCATATTGGGAGAAAGTACTAACGGTGAACCTGGCTTCGGAGAGGAAATTGTTATAAATGGATCTAATGAAGGTATACCCGAAAGTGGTAATGAAGGAGCAAATACCGAGTTGGAACCCAAAAATGAAGATGAAGAAGAACCTTTTGATATCGAAGATTTGATTGATGATGATGAAGACGAGGATGACTATTATGACGATGAAGATGACTTTGATCCCTTTAACATTGGTCATGGCCATAATATTATCATAATACAAGGCTCACACCGCCATAGACATCATCATCATGGTCTAAGCCTGTATGATTTAATGTATCACAGTCTGCTGGGTCAATTGCATGGTGGTTGTTCCTTCAAAAAAGAAATGCATTTACGTCATCGCCTTCATTGGTATCTGCGTCGCCATAAACTGCCAAAGGGTCTCTATGGCATCTTTAAAATCAGCGATGAACCCAGTCTATCCCACCATCTAAGGAATTATCTGTCACAGGGCTCTGTACATGACAGCTTCCCCAGTGGATTGCAAGATATCTTCAACTTTGCCAATATGCATAATCTTCGTGGTCATTTAGTGAAATATTTGATTCGTGGAAGTGGTCCTCGCGTCACCTATTACAAGACATTTACTAGTAAAAATGGTGAACCTCTCAAACTTGTCGATGGAAATCCACAAGAGCTATTAGCTAAGAATGATAAATCCAGTTCAGATGTACAAAATCCCATGGTTGATATGTTCAACAAAATGCCAGCATTCCCTAGCTTTGATTTACCCAAAGCTTTCCCTTCTTTGGCGAAAATTTTTAATTTTGAAATTCCCAAAGAGCTGCCAGCCAATGGCAAAGATGGGGCCACTGCTGAAACCAGCTCAGTTGGAGAGCAAAACGTTGAAGCTGAGAATAATGTTCAGCCTACGTCTGCAGGCTCCTCTTCTCTTAATATTGTTGGCAGACCTCAAGGCTCTGTTTTAAATGGCCAATATGACTTTGGAAGTTTACTACATAAGCAAATTTCGCCAAATATGCTGAGGCCTGCACCGCTCACTGAGGACATTCAAACATCTTCTCTTCACACTGAACCAGTTTCACACAGTATGCTAAGACCTGCGCCTATACCATTGACAGGGGACTTCAATGGTGCATTTACGAAACCTATGCCCCAAAGTATGCTCAGACCTCTTGCTATTCCTGAGAAGGGTTCCCTTCCTCTAGCCGGTCATTTTGTTATGCCAACCACCGATGACATTCAACACTCTATTTCACACAGTATGCTCAGACCAGCTCCCATACCTGATCAAGCTTATCTTCCCGGAACCATGAATGGTCCAGTAACTGATGATTATCAGAGTCCACCTTTTATGCCCATACCCGCTCTTGGGTAGTATGTGACATTAGCTGTATATTGAAAAATTTAAACTTTGGTTTTGTATATAAGAGCACTCACTATAATTGTAAAGCGTCAACGAAACTATTAAATATAAGTAAAAAATAATAAAATTTTTTTGTTTTACTGCTTCTTATATCCTCCACCATCTGATGGGGGTATACTAATTTCGTTATTCCATTTGTAACACCTAGAAATATTCGCCAAATACCCCATAAAGTTTACATACTCTTGATCGTCGTGACATTTTAAGTCTATCTAAGTTGCCATGTGCGTCCGTTCTTCTACCGTCGCACAGTGGGCCAAATGGCAAAAAAATTGGAAATAAGTCTACAACTTTTTATCTGTTGATTTTAGCCATACAAAATGTTCTAGACATTTGTAGAGGAGGACATAGGCTTTCAGAAAAGTGCTGTTGTTGGTCCATATCTTTAATACAGGGTGAGCTACAGGGTGTCAAAGTTGACCACTTTTGACTTCTCCAAGCTTCTGGGGGCCATAACTTTTGATCTACTCAACCGATTTACATGATTTAGGACTCTAGAGAAAGAGCTTGACAAGATCTAAAAAACTTATGCATAAAGTACCATGCCATCGTGTACTGTTAAGGAGTTATGAATTGTTTAATTTTAAAATATGAAAATTTGGCCTTGGTTTTTTTCAGTGTTTTTTAAATAACTCCGTCAATTTTAAAGCTATAAACTTCATACTTCACACAAATTATGCCAGCATATGTGTGCATAAAATACAAAAGGAATCACGTGAATATCTTTGGCGGTTTAAAAATGGCATCGTTTTCAATATGAAAAATATTTTTTTTGTCAAAAAATTGCAAAATTTTTCAAAAAAGATACTCCCATTTCCTTTAAGTTTTCGCAAACTTTGGCCGTCAAAGCATTATCATTTCTTTCCATTTTCACAAAGTCGAGGTATTAAGAAAAGTTTTAAGTGCTAATTTGGCTAATTTCGATATCAAACAACACCGTTATCTTAAGACCAAAATGGCCAATTTTTTTACTAAACTTCAAAAGTTTCTCACTGGAAAAAAAGTTCCACGGGGATTTTTTCGCTTTTTTTGAACTTAAATGAAAGCTTAAAATGTTCCCAACATTTTAAGGTATGTCTCGCCATATCCTAGCCATAAATGAGATCGTAGCGATCAAAATACTGAAAAAAGTCAATTTTCAAGTAGTGCTATATTCATTGCTAAAAAACAAGTATTACGTCACATTTTATTGCAAAGATGTTAAATAAACTTTTATTTGGTAACACTTCTTCTACAAAACACAAAAAGAATCATGGAAATATCTCTATTCTATTCCATTTTATGGAACCGGCAATAAAAAAGTCAATTTTTCAAAAAAGTCGAATTTCCCAAATTTTGTTTTTGTTGTCCTAATTGCACATGACACACTATAGCCATATTTACGCAACATACCTTATCGTAAAGGAAATTTTCATACCTTTCCAACGATGTATAAAACATTTCTCAACTCGGATTCTATCTACTCTAAAATTCATTTACACTTCATTAAACTCTATATAAAAATGTCTATTTGTGAAATGGAACCTTATATGGGGCCTACACTAAAACATTGATAGATTTGCCCAGGGTTTACAATACAAATGTGTTAGAATAAAAAAAGGTCTCCTGCCAAAGTTTAAAAAAATTGGAATAAAAATATGTGTTTTAGAGCGAAAACACTTCGCATCGGCGTGCGTTTGTATAGTACCTACATCTATTTTTAATGTAAGCTGATGATTTTTGAATAAAAAGTAACCTAGAAATATACCTGCATATATATATATATTTGTGTTAAGATTTGATGCAGACAAATGTTACCTGTTTCGCTATGTCGAATTCCCAGGAAATCCACCGTATCAATGAATGTGAAAAAACCTACCCATAAAAAATTCATTGTCATTTTTTTTAACCAAATTCGAGTCCAGGTAAATAATTATAGAAGAGTAAGTAAAAAGAGGCACTTTGGACCCCTTTTTACGATTGCGTCTGATACCTGAAATGGGTCATTAATTGTGAATATATTGCATAAATATTTGAACAAAATCCAAATTTTCTTCATTATATTTTGTAGAGGCGTAAAGGACATTTATAAGTTATGGAAGTCATACTGAAGTATTCCACTCTTTCGAAAATTGTATGGGACATCAAAAATGATTCCAAATCATACACGGAGTCATTTAAGGAACTTGTTTACACTTTGGACCACATATATGGAATAAGGCTAAATAAAGACGCTTTAGACAAACTTGAAAAATTCTACAAATCATTTGAGAGAAGGTTGCCAGAATGTTCATTCGCAAAAATCAAGTTTTTCAAAATGTATGAGAAGTGGCTGAAATCGGATCTACTTATTGAAATTAAACCGCTGATTCCCGGCCGGCCTAGCAAAGCATACGACGAAGTTACGGAGAAACCCAAAAAGAAAAAACAAGAGGAACTATTGGCGGCACATCCGCCAAATTTAATAAAAGATACGTTCAAAACAGCATTGTTAAAAACACAACCAAAAAATGTTGGACGAATTGTCGATGTTTTACCATTAGCATCTCCGAAAAGGGTAAAGAGAATGGTAGAAAGTATTCCAACTCCAAAATCGACTACAGAATTCACGGAGGAAGATGCACTGGCCCTGATTTTGAACCTAGGCCTCTCAAGAAACAAATACTCAACAATGAGGAAGGCTCTTCGTGAAAAAGGATGGGGTTGTTTACCCTCAAAACATAAATTGTACAACACCAGGACGAAAATGGTGCCATCAAATATATACGTGGACGAATTAAAAGCAAGAGTGAAACTTGCTGATCTTGTTGAAAATACAGCTGTTAGAATTATTTCTAATTTTACTGAAGAACAGTTGAACACATGTAATAATTCCGAAGTGGTTTTGATCAGCAAATGGGGTTGTGATGGATCATCTGGATTTTCCGAATATAAGCAACAAACAGAAATAGATACCAACTTCGCATCAATTTTCATGGCATCATTAGTACCATTGAGAATGAGATTGTACAAGGACCAATCTTCATCATCGAAAGAAAATGCATTTCAAGATATATGGATAAATAGAACACCTGGGTCAAAATATTTATGTCGCCCAATTCGGTTTGAGTATACAAAGGAAGACCGGAACACAACACGATCTTTGGTGAACGAAATAAAGGAAGAAATTGCTGCATTACCCATGATTGTTATAAACCAATTGGGAAGAAATATAAAAGTTTCGTTTCAACTACAACTCACTATGATCAATGGAAAGGTGGCAAACGCATTAACTGGCGTTATGTCCAATTGGAGATGCAATATTTGTGGCAAGAAGAATGGGCAATTCGAGGACAAGTCTGATGAAAATTTAGTAAACGAAAATGCGCTCAATTTCGGTATTTCGCCCCTGCACTGTAGAATTCGATTCATGGAGTATTGTTTGCATTTATCGTATGACCTTAAATATCGGACTAGCCCTGGAAACCGCGATGTCTCTGCTAGAAACAACCAAGATCTTCACAAAATGAGGCAGGAAGAGAAGAATCGAATCCAGTTGGAGTTTAAACAAAAGGGACTTATAATAGATAAACCTCTTTACGGATACGGAAGCACAAATGATGGCAACTCGGCAAGGCGGTTTTTTGAGGACCCCGTATCGACATCTAAAATAACCGGTCTTGATGAACACTTGCTAAGACGATTCAAAGTGATTTTGGCTGTAATCAATAGCAAAAAGATGATAAATTCAACCAAATTTGAAGCTTATAGTAATGACACAAAAAACATTTTATCTGATTTATATTCGTGGAAAGCTTTAACACCGACAGTACATAAAGTCTTACATCATGGCAAGGAAATTGTGGAATACAACATACTTCCGTTAGGAGAACTTACAGAAGAAGCTCAGGAATCCCGTAATAGAGATGTTAAACAGTTCCGGCTTTTCAATACCCGAAAGAGCACCAAATTTAACCAAAATTATGATTTACTTCAATATTTATTGTTATCGTCTGATCCGGTACTATACAGCATCAGAACTAAATGGCTACCAAAAATATGTGACGATATAGATAAGGACGATCCCGATGCCATTCAAATTAAAGAGCTTTTAAATTTTGATACCTTAGATTATTTGGTAGAGAATAAAATCAAATAATACAAAACTAAAATGCTTTTTTATTTTGGGAGTAGCTAATATACATATAAACGCACGCCGATGCGAAGTGTTTTCGCTCTAAAACACATATTTTTATTCCAATTTTTTTAAACTTTGGCAGGAGACCTTTTTTTATTCTAACACATTTGTATTGTAAACCCTGGGCAAATCTATCAATGTTTTAGTGTAGGCCCCATATAAGGTTCCATTTCACAAATAGACATTTTTATATAGAGTTTAATGAAGTGTAAATGAATTTTAGAGTAGATAGAATCCGAGTTGAGAAATGTTTTATACATTGTTGGAAAGGTATGAAAATTTCCTTTACGATAAGGTATGTTGCGTAAATATGGCTATAGTGTGTCATGTGCAATTAGGACAACAAAAACAAAATTTGGGAAATTCGACTTTTTTGAAAAATTGACTTTTTTATTGCCGGTTCCATAAAATGGAATAGAATAGAGATATTTCCATGATTCTTTTTGTGTTTTGTAGAAGAAGTGTTACCAAATAAAAGTTTATTTAACATCTTTGCAATAAAATGTGACGTAATACTTGTTTTTTAGCAATGAATATAGCACTACTTGAAAATTGACTTTTTTCAGTATTTTGATCGCTACGATCTCATTTATGGCTAGGATATGGCGAGACATACCTTAAAATGTTGGGAACATTTTAAGCTTTCATTTAAGTTCAAAAAAAGCGAAAAAATCCCCGTGGAACTTTTTTTCCAGTGAGAAACTTTTGAAGTTTAGTAAAAAAATTGGCCATTTTGGTCTTAAGATAACGGTGTTGTTTGATATCGAAATTAGCCAAATTAGCACTTAAAACTTTTCTTAATACCTCGACTTTGTGAAAATGGAAAGAAATGATAATGCTTTGACGGCCAAAGTTTGCGAAAACTTAAAGGAAATGGGAGTATCTTTTTTGAAAAATTTTGCAATTTTTTGACAAAAAAAATATTTTTCATATTGAAAACGATGCCATTTTTAAACCGCCAAAGATATTCACGTGATTCCTTTTGTATTTTATGCACACATATGCTGGCATAATTTGTGTGAAGTATGAAGTTTATAGCTTTAAAATTGACGGAGTTATTTAAAAAACACTGAAAAAAACCAAGGCCAAATTTTCATATTTTAAAATTAAACAATTCATAACTCCTTAACAGTACACGATGGCATGGTACTTTATGCATAAGTTTTTTAGATCTTGTCAAGCTCTTTCTCTAGAGTCCTAAATCATGTAAATCGGTTGAGTAGATCAAAAGTTATGGCCCCCAGAAGCTTGGAGAAGTCAAAAGTGGTCAACTTTGACACCCTGTAGCTCACCCTGTATTAAAGATATGGACCAACAACAGCACTTTTCTGAAAGCCTATGTCCTCCTCTACAAATGTCTAGAACATTTTGTATGGCTAAAATCAACAGATAAAAAGTTGTAGACTTATTTCCAATTTTTTTGCCATTTGGCCCACTGTGCGTTGGCTGATTATTATTGAAAAATCCCCAAAATCCAATCTGTTCTAAAATTTTTATATCATAGCATGGGAGGTATACTAAACCTGTCATTCCGTTTGTAATACCTCGAAATATTGATCTGCGACCATATAAAGTTTCATATTCTTAATCTCCTCGGTATTCTGGGTCGGTATAGCCATGTCCGTCAGTCTGTCAGCGATCGAACAGTCTGTCCCTTGTCCGTCCTTTGTCTATCGTTTGTCCATCGCTCGCTCGTTATTTGTCTGTCCTTTGTACGTCCCTCGCTCGTCGTTTGTCCGTCCTTCGCACCTTTGTCTGTCCTTCATTCGTTTTTTGCCCATATGAGTACTTTATCCGTCCTTTGTCCGCTTAAAATTTTGCACATTTACTTCTTATTGATATAGGTTGTTGGGGTTTAGATTGGCCATATCGTCCGTACTTTGTCCCTCGTTTCTGTGGTTTTTCCGTCCTTTGTCCGTCCTTTGTCAATCCTTTGTCAATCCTTTGTTCGTCCTTTGTCCGTTATTTGTAAGTCCTTTGTCTGTACTTTATTCATCCTTTGTCCGCTTAATATTTTGAGAATATATATTTTATTGATGCCCGTCCTTCGTTCGCCCCTTTTTATATCCTTCGTTCGCACTTTTGTCTGTCCTTTGTCTATTTTTTGCTTGTACTTTGTTCGCTTAAAATTTTGCACATTTTGGTTGACGATTGGCCCATATAGTCCGTACTTTGTCCATCCTTTCTCACTGGTTTCTCCGTCGTCTTTCCGTCCTTTTTCCGTCTCTTGCCCGTCGTTTGTCCGTTGTTTGTCAATACTTTGTTCGTCTTTTGTTCGTCCTTTGTTCGTCCTTGGTTTGTCCTTGGTTTGTCCTTTATTCGTCCTTTGTCCGTCATTTGTAAGTCCTTTGTCTGTACTTTATCCTTCATTTGTCCGCTTAATATTTTGCAAATATATTTCTCATTGATGTCCGTCCTTCATTCGCACCTTTGTACATCCTTCGTTCCCACTTTTTCCGCCCTTCGTCTATTTTTTGCCTATACTTCGTCCGTTCTTTTTTCGCTTAAAATTTTCCACTTATATTTTTTACTTATGTAGGTCGTTGGGGCTTGCTAATGGACCCTATGTGGTCAGATTTGGATATAGTTCTCATATAAAGTGATCCTTCGACTTGATTTTTTGAGCATCTAGAAACCGCATTTGTTATCCAATTGGGCCAACAAATCGAAATTTATCCGCCTTTGATCATTTTAATCCCTTGTTCGATCTTTGTCCGTCTTTTGCCTATCCTTTCTTCGTCGTTTTTTCTCCTTTGTCGGGCCTTTGACTGCCTTTTATCCGTTCTTTGACTATCCCTTGCCCAATCTGTTGTCCGTCCTTTTTCCCCCCTTTGTGCGTCGTATGTCCGTCGTTTGTCCTTCCATTGCCCATACTTTATCCGTCATTTTTTCGTCCTTCGTCCTTGTCTGTCCTTTGTTCTTATTTTGTCAGTCCTTTCTCCGTAGTTTGTCTATCCTTCTTTCGTTCCTAGTTCCTCGTTCGTCGTTTGTTCATTCTTTTGTCCATCCTTCTCTCGCACCATTGTGTGTCCTTCGTCCGTTTTTTGCCCATACTTCGTCCGGTCTTTGTACACTTATTATTTTTCATATATAAGAAGTTGGTTGGGGGTTGTGTTTGACCCATATTGTCCATCGTTGTCCGTTTTTTGTCCATCCTTTCTCCGTCGTTGATCCCCTCCTTTGTTCGGCCTTTGTTCGTCCTGACTTTCCTTGGTCCGATCTCTTGTCCGTCTTTTGTTTGACCTTTGTGCGTCGTATGTCCCTCCTTTGTCTATGCTTTGTCCGTCCTTTGTCCTTCCTCGCTCGTCGTTTGTCCGTTCTTTTGTCCATCCTTCTCTCGCAGCTTTGTCTGTCCTTCGTCCGTTTTTGCCCATACTTCGTCCGTCCTTTGTACACTTACTATTTTGCACATATACTTGTCATTGATGTAGGTGGTTGGGGATTGCGGTGGTTGGCCCATGTCGTTCGTCGTTCCTTCTTTTGTCCGTTCCTTGCCCTCCTTTGTCCGTCCATCATTTATCCGTCCATCCTTTATCCGTCCATCCTTTATCCGTCCATCCTTTATCCGTCAATCCATTACCCGTCCATCCTTTATCCGTCCATCCTTTATCCGTCCATCCTTTATCCGTCCATCCTTTATCCGTCCATCCTTTATCCGTCCATCCTTTATCCGTCCATCCTTTATTCGTCCATCCTTTATTCGTCCATCCTTCATCCGTCCATCCTTTATCCGTCCATCCTTTATCCGTTAATCTTTTATCCGTCCATCCTTTATCCGTCCATCCTTTATCCGTCCATCCTTTATCCGTCCATCTTTTATCCGTCCATCCTATATCCGTCCATCCTTTATCCGTCCATCCTTTATCCGTCCATCCTTTATCCGTCCATCTTTTATCCGTCCATCCTTTATCCGTCCATCCTTTATCCGTCCATCCTTTATCCGTCCATCCTTTATCCGTCCATCTTTTATCCGTCCATCCTTTATCCGTCCATCCTGTATCCGTCCATCCTTTATCCGTCCATCCTTTATCCGTCCATCCTTTATCCGTCCATCCTTTATCCGTCCATCTTTTATCCGTCCATCCTTTATCCGTCCATCCTTTATCCGTCCATCTTTTATCCGTCCATCCTTTATCCGTCCATCCTTTATCCGTCCATCCTTTATCCGTCCATCCTTTATCCGTCCATCCTTTATCCGTCCATCCTTTATCCGTCCATCCTTTATTCGTCCATCCTTTATCCATCCATCCTTTATCCGTTAAACTTTTATCCGTCCATCCTTTATCCGTCCATCCTTTATCCGTCCATCCTTTATCCGCCCATCCTTTATCCGTCCATCTTTTATCCGTCCATCCTTTAGCCGTCCTATGTCCTTCCATTGCCCGTCCTTTATCCTTCATTTATCCAACCTTCGCTCATTCTTTGTCCATCCTTTGTTTTTATTTTATTAGTCCTTTCTCCATCGTTTGTCTCTCCTTTACCTGCCCTTCGCCTGTCCTTTGTCCGCCCTTTATCCATCTTTTGTCCGTGCTTTGTTCGTCCGAAATTTGGTAAATTTTTGTATTTGTTAAATATCTGGCTTCCACTCAGCTTTTAAATTTTAAATCTTTAAAGCTTTCACCATGAAGCCATAATCCTTTAAAGGATATTAATTTTAAAAGTCCTGAAATCAAATCGCAACCAACCAACCAACCAACTGCAACAACAATAATCGTTAATCATAAACAAATGACAATCTAACACCTGCTACCTGAATGTGAAGGGAAGCCAAAACGGCGAAAGACATTCACTACTTACTCACTAACACTCTCTATCGCACCCACTTCTTGTGTCTAGTTTGGCTTGAGCAAAGGTCTTCTGATTGACTGAGTTTGGGCTACCATTTGTTGTTCAAACAGCTCCGGTTAACATAAAAATTTGCATTTTCATTGTGCGATTATTTTGACTTGTTGATTACATTTTGAGAAACTACGCCGTGCTTGAGCAGTGAGCGAGAAAACCCAAAGAAATTAAATTTTTGTAAACAACAGCAACAAGGCATGACGGTGTTCTGGCCTTGCCATTTCCATTTCCATCGTCATTATCATTATCATCATCATCATCATCCCCATGATTGTCATGACCATCAACACTGCTCGAGCACCTTTAATTGCAAAATGTATAAGAGTTTCAGTCCGCCAGCCAGCCAGCGAGTGAGTGAGTGAGCCAGTGCTGGAGTCCGCGCTGTTTAGCCAAGTGTCTCAGTGGCAGTTGGCCCATTGTGTCTTTAGCTTTGCTCACGCCGTGTGTACCCAACTAATGGCAACAATAACACTAACAATAATAATAATCACAATAATCACCACAATGGAAGCTTTGCATTCAGCCATAAAATAAACGAAGCACAAACCTGTGGTCCTGCTTTTGTTACTCGGTCTCTTTACATGCTGCTTGCTTGCCTTTCTTCATTGTCTCCGGGTAGGGTTTTTTTTGTCACTGCGAAGACAATCGCGACTTGTTTCTTTTTTTTTTGTTAGTCGTCACCCCAGCCATTGTGGCAAATGAAAATGAAAAGGTGGCTGTCTAAGCCGTGTTAAGGCTCTGTGCCAGGATAATTCTTAAAGGGACACCAGCCTAATGACAGCAAGACAATGAGGTTAGTAGTGGTAGCAAGTAGAAATGACCTAGAGTTGGGCTGATTAAATTGCTGGGGGATTATTACCAAAGTAAATTTCTTAACAAAAAGACAAGTAAATAGGGGTTAAGCTGGGACAGCTAGAATTTAATAAACCTTGGACCTTATAGGGTAAACATTTATATGGGAAGTTCTCTGCAGCGAGGAACAATTCCAAGGCGAAAAATCTGCTTGGGGAAAATTTCTGCAATATGGTGAATGGATGGACAGACAGACAGAAGTACAAAACATGTAATAGAACAACCCTGCATCGGCATAGAAATGATCGATAATCATGAATATCTGCACTTTTATACCCAAAAGGAATATCAGGTTGACTACTCTCGCATTAAGGGGCTATTTTCGATTCAAGTTTAAGCTCAGCGAAAAGGGAACCTGTTATAGGCCATTGCGTACCCTTTCTCTCACCGCAGTTTTATTTAAACCGAATCTTATATATAAATTTGTGGTCAACAGATGTGGGGGGAACGCCCCGCCCTAGAATCATTCAAAGCGGCATGTTGGCCTACTGAGACAATGTGTTTATCAAATGAGTAGAAATCTGATAAAAAAGTTTACCTGCAAGCTACTAGTGAAAAAGTCTTACACCCAAAGCCCCCCAAACTAGCATTCGATACAACCAGAACAATGTGAACTAGAATACTTTTACGAGTAGAGTATAAAGGCCTACCAAGTCTTGAAGGCCCTTGAGGTGCTTTTTTTCCCACCTGGGCGGTGCTTTCTTACCCACCATAAGGCCTTGGAGATAAATCTCTCAAAATTTCGGAATTAGGCTTTCGTGGTTTTCAATCACAGATTTTTTTTTCTAAACAGCATAAAAGAGTTGTTAATTCCACTTTAGCCACTGACATACTTCCCCATTTTATGAAATTATTGGGGATTCATGTTGAAATCTTCAAAATCCGACATTTATTTTTGTTTTTTAGGCACAGTTTTTCCTAAATATTGTAAAGGAATTGTAAATCCCACCTTTCTGTCATATTTTCCAATTTGAGGAAATTTTGGGCATTTTTGAAAAAATTTTGGGGAATTCGTCTTTTTTTGATTTTTAGCCACAGTTTTTCTAAAATAGCATAAAGGTATTGTAAATCCCATTTTTCTGGCATTTTCCCCATTTGAGGGTATTTTGGGGATTTTGTCAAAATTTTGGGAATTCAACATTTTTTTTTGCGCAACACAGATTTCCTTAATTTCTGTCATATTTTCCAATTTGAGGAAATTTTGGGCATTTTTGACAAAAATTTTAGAATTCGTCTTTTTTGATTTTTAGGCTCAGTTTTTCTAAAATAGCATAAGGGAATTGTAAATCCCATCTTTCTGTCATTTTCCCCCATTTGAGGATATTTTGGGGATTCAACATTTCTTTTTTTCGCGCAACACAGATTTCCTTAATAGCATGCATAAAAGAATAATAAATCCCATTTTTTCTCATAAATATCCCCAATGGGGGGGGGGGGAAAATAGCAAAAGGAGTTATAAATCCCACTTTTTATGAAATATTTCCGCATTTTAGGCAATTTTTTGAGAATTCTTGTCAAAATTTTGGGAATTACACATTTGTTGTTTTTTAACCATAGTTTTCCTAAAATACCATAAAGGAATTTTAAATGCCACCTTTTTGTCATATCTCCCCATTTATGGGCATTAGGGGATTTTTGTAAAAATTTTGGGAATTCGAATTTTTTTTTGCGCAACACTAAATATTCTAAATCGCTTAAAAGTATAGTAAATACCACTTATTCTCACACATTTCCCAATGAGGAAAAATAACAAAAAGGAATTGTAAACTCCACTTTCAATAACATATTTCCCCATTTTAAGGAATTTTTTTTAAGAATTCTTGTCACTATTTTGGGAATTTCGCATTAGTTGTTTTTTAGCCACAGTTTTCCTAAATATCGTCAAGGAATTGTAAATCCCACCTTTCTGTCATATTTCCCATTTGAGGGAATTTTGTCAAAATTTTGGGAATTTAACATTCCTTTTTTGCGCAACACAGATTTTTCTAAATAGCATAAAAAAGTTATAAATCCCACTTTTTGTCACAAATTTTACCAATGGGGGAAAAAAACAAAAAGCAATTGTAAATCCCACTTTTACTGACATATGTCCTGATTTTAGGGAATTTTTTGGGAATTCTTGTTGAAATTTTGGGAATTTCACATTTGCTATAATTTGGTCACAGTTTTTCCTAAATATTGTAAGAGAGTTGTAAATCCTACCTTTCTGTCATATTTTTCAATTTAAGGTAATTTTGGGGATTTTTGTCAAAATCTTGGGAACTCCACATTTGTGTTTTTTTTTTTTTAGCCAGCATTGAGGAATTGTAAATTCTACCTTTCTATTGCATTTCGCCATTTGAGGGAATTTTGGGGATTTGTGTCAAAATTTTGGGAATTCAACATTTCTTTTTCTTAGCCACAGATTTTCCAAAAATCATAAAAGAATTGTAAATCCCACTTTTTCTGACAAATTCCCCTAAAGAAGGAATTTTGGTGATGATGGCTTTTAATCACAGTTTTTATACCCACCCCCATAGAGTAGAGGGGTATGTTCATTGCGTCTGCAACAAATCTAAATTCCGACCCTACAAAGTATATAAATTCGTGACCGTCGTAAAATGCCCAGACGATCTAACGATACACAGTGGGAGAAAATAAAAAAAAGAGCTGGTAAGAGCATGCTAAGTTCGGCCGAGCCTCTTATATACGCTCCACCATGGATCGCATTTGTCGAGTTCTTTAGGCGGTATCTCTTTTTAGGCAAACAAAGAACAATGGATAAGAATTGTTATACTATTGTAGCCATAACAAATTATAGTCCGATTCGGACCATAAATGAATTGAATGTTGAAGAACATAGTAGATGTCATTGGGTAATATTTCAGTCCATTCGGGAGATCGGTATATATGAGAGCTGTATCAGGCTATAGATCAGATTCAGACCATATGGGATACGTATGTTGTAAATCATGGGAGAAACCGCTGTACAGAATATCAGCCAAATCGGATTAGAATTGCATCCTCTAGAGTCTAAAGAAGTCAAGATCCCAGATCGGTTTATAAGAACTGCGACCTCTAGCGGCTCAAGATGACAAAAGCTCAGAAAGGTTTATATCGCAGCTATATCACGTTATGTACCGTTTTCAACCATACTTAGCACAGTTGTTGGATGTCGTAACAAAACACTTCATTCAAAATTTCAGCCTAATCCAAAGAGAATTGCGCCCTCTAGTGGCTCAATAGTTCAAGATCCGAGATCGGATTATATGGGAGCTATATCAGGTTATGAACCGATTTGAGCGATACTTGACACAGTTGTTGGAAGTCATAACAAAACACTTCATGTAAAATTTCAGCCAAATCGAAAGAGAATTGCGCCCTCTAGTGGCTCAATAGTTCAAGATCCGAGATCGGATTATATGGGAGCTTTATCAGGTTATGAACCGATTTGAACCATGCTTAGCAGAGTTGTTGGAAGTCATAAGAAAACACTTCATAAAAAATTTCAGCCAAATCGAAAGAGAATTGCGCCCTCTAGTGGCTCAAGAAGTCAAGATACAGGATGGGTTTATATGGCAGCTATACCAGGTTATGAAGCGATTTGAGCAATACTTAACACAGTTGTTGGAAGTCATAACAAGATACTTCATGCAAGATTTTAGCCAATTTGGATAATAATTGCGCCCTCTAGCGGCTAAATAATTCAAGATCCGAGATCAGATTATATGGGAGCTCTATCAGGTTATGAACCGATTTGAACCATATTAAACACAGTTGTTGGAAGTAATAACAAAACACTTCATGCTAAATTTCAGCCAAATCGGATTAGAAAATGCGCCCTCTAGCGGCAAAATTTAAGATCCGAGATGGGATTATATGGGAGTTATATCAGGTTATGAACCGATTTGAACCATATTAAACACAGTTGTTGGAAGTCATAACATAACACTTCATAAAAATTTTCAGTCAAATCGGAAAGGAATTGCGCCCTCTAGTGGCTCAACAAGTCAAGATCCAGGATGGGTTTATATGGCAGCTATATCAGGTTATGAACCGTTTTGAACCATACTGAGCACAATTGTTGGAAGTAATAACAAAACACTTCATGCTAAATTTCAGCCAAATTGGATAATAATTGCGCCCTCTAGCGGCACAATTTAAAATCCGAGATGGGAATAAATGGCACCTATATCAGGTTATGAACCGATTTGAAACTTACTTGGCACAGTTTTTGAAAGTCATAACAAGATACTTCATGCAAGATTTCAGCCAATTTGGATTATAATTGCGCCCTCTAGCGGCTCAATAATTCAAGATCCAAGATCTGTGTATTTTGCAGCTATATCAAAACATGAACCGATATAGCCCATTTACAATTCCAACCGACCTACACTGATAAGAAGTACGTGTGCAAAATTTCAATCGACTAGCTTTACTCCTTCGACCTGTACTTTGTACACAAATTAACATGGACAGACGGACAGACAGACAGACGGACAGACAGACGGATAGACAGACGGGCAGACAGACAGGCGGACAGACAGACGGACAGACAGACGGACAGACAGACGGACAGACAGACGGACAGACAGACGGACAGACAGACGGACAGACAGACGGACAGACAGACGGACAGACAGGCGGACAGACAGACGGACAGACAGACGGACAGACAGACAGACGGACAGACAGACGGACAGACAGACGGACGGACAGACAGAATCAGAAAGTGATTCTGAGTCGATCGGTATACTTATCAATGGGTCTATCTCTCTTCTTTTGGGTGTTACAAACAAATTCAATAAGTTATAATACCCTGTACCACAGTAGTGGTGTAGGGTATAAATATGTATCTTATAAACATAAGAGTTTGATATGAAGATTTGTTAGTAGTCATAGCAGGAGTACACTACATTTGATGTACCCCGCCTATGGTTTGGGTTATAAAAACTATTTCTCAAAAAATATGTGTAAGCTGTGAAATTTTGCTATTTTTGGAGACATATTTTATGGCATACCATAATGCATAACATCATTTCCTTATTTGATGCTCTTACAATACCAACTACATACGCCAACACTCCATTTCAAAATGTCCCCCCCTTTTCAACCGCAATGTTGAGCTCACTTTCCTTCAGTGTCACATCAAATGAGTATAACTGTCATGGGGTTGGTATCTAGATATACAACAATGGAATAAAATGGGTTTAAGAAGAAGGGTTGATATGGGGTTGTGTGGCATGATGGGTTTAAAATACATATCTGAACACACTTAAGTCTGAGTAACAGCAACAAGAACAACAACAACAACTGAGGGAAACTGTTTGTAAGCCCCAAAATAATAAATAAACAACAATAACATCAACCCATATTCAGTAACGAAACGAACTAATCAGAAGGATGGTTTGACAAGGAACAGTGAATAATGCATGGATGATTTGACACCCCTTGAGTCAGGGGCCAAGTGCTCTAAAAATACCCGTGCACACACACACGCACACACCCGCACATACTTTGAGGTATTGAAGGTAGCACACGAAATCAATCTTTGTTATCCACAACAAACATTTATATTTCCTATACTTTCTCTCTCTCTCTCTCTCTCCCCCTCTCTTTACTTTCCTAATATTTGCTCTGCCGCACTTTAATAACAGCAGCTTTCATTTGCTCAACCTCTAGTGCCACCTCATATACAAAGAACGTTGTATGTGTGCATGTGCGTTGAGCTCTGCTTGAATTGGATACAATGACGATAATTGTTCTCCTAGACAATTGGTTATAAATTGAAAATTGCTGGTTATGGCAAATTATTATCGAACTAAGGCATGTGTAAATATTTATGCATGACCATGTGTGTGTGTGTGTTGGCATGCGTTTGCATGTTGCTTGATATGGGTTATGAAGGGAGATTTTAGTATTTCATTGTTGTAAATGGCAAATGTCATCAACCTGGCAACACAGCAGGTTGACAAAAGATGAAACAATTCAGCGATAGCTGTCGCAATGTGAAATCACATGGAAAGATAATTATAAAGCAATTTAAGCGTCTTTGAAATAAAGAGCAAAAATTTTAATGTAAAACAAAGATTAAAATGAAAGAGGAAGCAAGATTTAAGTTAAACATATTCGGCCTTATTCACAAAACTTAATGAAGACTTAAATTAGGTTTATAAGACAATTATAAGGAAATCGGTGAAAGAAACCTATTTCTAATCTACATTAACGGTTGTGAATACAGGTTTATTAAGTTTTATATGATTTTTTTAATAAATTTTCTTTTTTCTTTTACAGGTAAGCCACATTCTTATTAGAAATTTTTGTAAGTATACCTTAAAAACATTTTTAGTTATTTTTATGGCCTACAGCATATACTAACTTCATCAATCCGTTTAAAAAATCTGGAAATGTTGGGGTAAGATTCCAAAATATGTATGAATTCTTGATTTGTTGACATTTAAAGTAGATCCCGCCAACTCTGCACTCTAACATTCGAAAGAGTAAAGCCAGCAGCTCGAAGCATTGCACAAAACTTCGTCATGTCAATCTACATGAAGATTAGGATTATAAATAGGCCAAATCAATACATTTTAGGTTCTTACCTGATACGTTGTTGTTGTTGTTGTTGTAATAGTTTGTTGTGTTCTATCTTTCGTCTGCTTGATTCTGTTGAATGTCAATACCCAGGTATTCTGCAACTAAGATGGGGTGCGTCCCCAGAGATCTTGCTCTGAGTCGAGTGGGTCTGACTAGGCAGGTAAACAGGTGACGTATATCGTGCGGTCTCTGGTTACAATCGGGACATACCTCTTGCACTTCGGCATCAATTCTTGCTCTTTTGGAGTTGAGGTGGCTGCATGCGCCGAAACGTAATTGAGCCAGAACTACTTCGGTTTGTCGGGGGAGATCAACTTCTACAGGTGCAATGGGAGGCGGAGGCCACCGTAGCGCAGAGGTTATCATGTCCGCCTATGATGCTGAACGCCTGGGTTCGAATCCTGGCGAGAGCATCAGAAAAAATTTTTAGCGGTGGTTTTCCCCTCCTAATGCTGGCAACATTTGTGAGCTACTATGCCATGTAAAACTTCTCACCAAAGAGGTGTCGCACTGCGGCACGCCGTTCGGACTCGGCTTTCAAAAAGGAGGTCCCTTATCAATGAGCTTAAAAACTTGAATCGGACTGCACTCATTGATAGGTGAGAAGTTTGCCCCTGTTTTCCTTAGTGGAATGTTCATGGGCAAAAATTTGCAAATGGGAGGCGGTCGTTCTCCAAGGACTACATTAACCCGGTTACCATTTACCGCACCTGCTATCGTGTCTGCATGAATGTTGTCTAGACCTGCTTCATAAACGCCGCTTGATCTAGAGGTTCTCTCTTGTAGCGCTGAACCTCACGCCTTAGAGCTTCTGGGCGGTGGATATCTATCCACAAGATTATGATTTGGATGGTTTCTGCGATAACAGCCCAAAAGGTATTACTTAGACAGCATGTAGTTATGTCTTTGCACTGGTTGGATCTTTGTCTCCTGATGGAGGTGGTTCACATGATAAATGAGGAGACTGCCCATAGCAGTTCGTAGGGCGACATTCTGACGGTTCTGAATATTATTCTACTGCATGTCACAAAGCTGACGGAGGCCACCTTAGCGCAGAGGTTAACATGTCCGCCTATGACGCTGAACGCCTGGGTTCAAATCCTGGCGAGACCATCATAAAAAAATTTTCAGCGGTAGTTATCCCCCCCTAATGCTTGGCATTTGTCACAAAGCTGAGGAGACCACACTGGCGCTGCATAACTTACCACAGACCGGCCAATTGTTGTTGTACGTGGTCAACAAGGTTTCTTTGTCTGCACCCCAAATGCTGCCAGCAAGTGTCTTGACTTTATCGCAAATTGCTATGACATATGGGAAGAATGTGTAATAGTTGTCAAATGTGACGCCAAGTATTTTGGGACACTCGATGGAATAATTTCTCCATCGACCATCACATTCAGCTCAGTATGCAGTGAACAATGTGGCTGAAGATTTGATGGCAGATATCTTCAGATTTCTTGGAGCGAAATATGAGGCAAGTTTGTTGAGGTTCAACGTATCCCAGATGTAATGGGTCGGGGGTTGCCATGATCGTATAATCGTCCGTATATGATACGATCTCCATGTCGTCTGGAGGGGGTGGAAAGGATGATAGCTAGAGGTTAAACAGTACCGGAGATATCACCCCGCCTTAGGGAACTCCCTGTTTCACTCTACGGTGCTTCGACTTCTTATCCCTAAATTCCACAAATGACTGGCGACAGATAGTTCGCGACCCAGCGTTTCAGGCCTGGCTGGAGGGGACGCATTGGCAATGTCCTCAAATAGTTTGGCATGGCTGACCGTGTCGAATGCCTACGGTAGGTCCAGTGCCACGAGGACCGTCCTATCACATGGCCTGGGCTGATTGAAGCCACGGCAAATGTGTGTGGTGATGGCATGCAAAGTAGTTGTTGTGCTATGCAGCCTTCGAAATCCATGTTGATGCTCGGCGAATGGAAATTCTCCTACGAGGCTGGGGAGGAATAATGCCTCAAGCGTCTTTGCTACTGGTGAGAGAAGGGAGATTGGTTTGTACGACTCCCCCAAACTCGGTTCACGACGAACACGTACATTGAGGTGGCAGCCCTTGTCGAAGAGGGTTCCATCGGGTCAATTCGATGCCTCCAACCGGCTGCCATGTGCAAGCTGACCTCCCGATTTTTTTTTTCTTTTGGTTTTAAAGAAATTTTGCTTAATGATTTTTGCTATGACCCCCAAAATCCATGCCAAGTAAAATTCAAATCGGTCCATAACATCCCAAATAAGCCACTATTTTTCTACCCCAATTCTTATCTGGCTAAAATTTTGCAAAATGATTTCTATTAAGACCTACAAAATCTAATCCACTGATGGCCTTAAAAATCGATCCCTCTATATAACTTTTCTGCCTCTAGAGGGTGCAATTATCATCGAATTCGCTGACATTTTTGCAAAGGCCTTTAAAATTTAAATCAAGTATGGGTCGAATTGGTACAAATCCTAATATAGCTCTAATATAAACCGATTTCTCGATTTTATTTCTTCAGGTTCTAGAGCTTCAACTTCTTATCAGGCTTGTCTGAAATATTCCTTCTACGACTTCCAGTGATTCCTTCTACGACTTCCAGCAGCTTTACCAAGTATGGCCAAATAGTTTTGGCATAGCTCCAAGTCTGTCTCCCGATTAAACTGCTTCGGCCTCTAAAGAGGAGGATTTCTATCGGATTGGGTTGACATTTTGCACAAAGTTGCTGCAAATCAAAATTACCTTTAAAATTTTTAAGCCAAGCATGGACTGAATCTGTTAATAACCTGATATGGCTTCCATGTAAGCCGATCCCACGATTTTATTTCTTCAGGTCTAAAGGCCGTATTTTTAATCTAATTTAGCTGAAAATTTGCACAAGAGTTGTTGCTAAGACATAATCGTCTGGTCTGAGTAGGTTTCGAATCGGCTTATAACTTGACAAAGCTCACATATAGGTCGATCTTCCAATTTTATTTCTTGAGCCTCTAGAGTGCGCAATTCTTATTCGCTTTGGGTAAAATTTTGCCCCTTGGTTTCTTTTATAACTATCAGCGGTTGTACCAAGTTTGGCCAAATAACCTTATGTAGTCTTCATATAAGATAGTCACCATATTTTATTTTATTAGCCTCTAGAGGGCGCACATTTTTTACCTGTTTTGGCTGGAATTTGGAACAATGATTTCTTCACAGGGCGCATTCTTTTACTGATGTGGCTGGAATTTGGAACAATGATTTCTTCATAGACCTTTAAAATTTGAACGAAATATGGCCCGAATCGGTTTATAAACCTTTGTTGCATTCATGAAACTGATCTCCCGATTTTACATATTCCGCCTTTAGAGGGCGCAATCGGTTAATAACCTGATATAGTTTCCTGTAAACCGACCCCTTTGATTTTACTTCTCCAGGTCTAAAGGGCGTATTTTTAATCTGATTTAGCTGAAATTTGCACAAGAATCTGGTTCGAATCCGTTTATAACTTGATAAATCTCACGTATAGGCCGATCTTCCAATTTTATTTCTTCAGCCTCTAGAGTGCACAATTCTTATTCGATTGGGCTGGAAATTTGCTCCCTTGGTTTCTTCTATAACTATCAGCAGCTGTGCCAAGTTTGGCTAAATAACCTTTTGTAGCCTTCATATAAGCCAGTCACCATATTTTATTTTTTTCGGCCTCTAGAGGGCGCATTTTTTCAACTGATTTGGCTTGAATTTGGAACAATGATTTCTTCATAGACCATTAAAATTTGAACGAAATATGGCCCGAATCGGTTTGTAAGCCTTCATAGCACCCATGTTAACTGATTCAACATATTCCGCCTCAAGAGGGCGCAGCTCATATCCAATTTGGTTGAAGTTTGCACAATGATTACTGTTTAGAACTTCAAAATCTAAAACAAGTACACCTCATATCGGTTGGTATTTTGATATGACTCTCATAAGAGGCTGATCTGAACAGGCTTTCTCTGCAGCCTCTAGAGGACGCAATTTTTTTTTACCGATATGACTTAAATTTTGTACAAAGACTTCTGTTGTAGCCTCCAACTACTGGGCCTTTAAAATTTGCACGAGATATGGCCCGAATCGGTTTATAAGCCTTCGTAGCACCCATGTTAACTGATTCAACATATTCCGCCTCTAGAGGGCGCAGCTCATATCCAATTTGGTTGAAGTTTGCACAATGATTACTGTTTAGAACTTAAAAATCTAAAACAAGTACACCTCAAATCGGTTGGTATTATGATCTGACTCTCATAAGAGGCTGATCTGAACAGGCTTTCTCTGCAGCCTCTAGAGGACGCGATTTTTTTTAACCGATATGACTTAAATTTTGTACAAAGACTTCTATTGTAGCCTCCAACTACTGGGCCTTTAAAATTTGAACGAAATATGGCCCGAATCGGTTTATAAGCCTTCGTAGCACCCATGTTAACTGATTCAACATATTCCGCCTCTAGAGGGCGCAGCTCATATCCAATTTGGTTGAAGTTTGCACAATGATTACTGTTTAGAACTTCAAAATCTAAAACAAGTACACCTCAAATCGGTTGGTATTATGATCTGACTCTCATAAGAGGCTGATCTGAACAGACTTTACTTCTGCAGCCTCTAGAGGACGCAATTTTTTTAACCGATATGACTTAAATGTTGTAGAAAGACTTCTAATGTGGCCTCCAACTACTGGGCGCGTTCTAAGCCAATTTGCTCAATAATTTAGAATACCTCTTTCCTAACTGCAGCTATAATTTTTCTAAGACAACTCTCTTCTTGGGTAGTTTTCTACCCATTCGTCGTAAATGGGTTAAGGAAATTTTAATTTAGACCACTTATCCTGCAAGTGGTTTAAGGTATTAAAAAGTCGGCTGTGTCTGACTTTAACCCATCCTTTCTAGTTTTTCATCCTATTTCGAAGTTTTAAAACATTTTATGAAATGCCATATAAAATGTTTAACTTTGTTTCATGTTTGGAAAAACATCATTCAACCGAATACATACGAATGCCTAACAGGATTTAAACAAAAAACATTTGGAGACCTTAAAATTTTGTTCTAATAAACTTTGGAATTAGGAAAGAGAGAGAGAGAAAGCTGCCTCAAAATCTTTTGTTTATATGCTTAACAAAATATTGTGCATGACTTAATTCCATACGGGCTATTTGGAACAAGAAAATTGCGTGAGAATTCTCGAAAAAAATGTCCCTAACAAATCACATCAAGTCTCAAACATATATGCCATAGCAAAAATATTCCTCCTTATTCTAGAGCTGGGGATGTTTGGCAAGAGAATGAGAAGGTCACCAGTAATTGTTATTCAGGACACATCGACCCTTGTAAACATTCATGACATTTGTTTGCAAAATGGGGGAAAAATCTCTACCCTCCTCCCTCCCCGAAAAACCTTCGGCAAAAAGATGAGGCCAAGTTTCAGTAAGAAGACAATACCCATCAACTCCATGAAGGGTATGTAGTATGTTTTTCTGTCAATGTCTTGGCGGTCTACACGTGGCTTAAGCGAGTTGCAAATGTAATTATAATATTTAAATTTTCCTTTGTTTTATCCCATATTTACTTCTGTTGCTGCCAACTCCTTTTTTCTGTTTTTTTTTTCGTTGCCTTTTTTTTCTTTTCTTTGGTAGTTCGTCTGCTGTAATTACAAACGTCTGTAGTTGGTTGCTCTTTTCGCCAGGGAACTTAAAGCCTTAGGATTGAAGGAGCAGGGACTAGGAGGAAAAAAGTAGCAGGCAGGAAGCGAGGAATGTATGATGAAGTATAAAAATGCCATTACTTTGGTTGCCTTTTGCTTCTGCTGCTGTTGTGCTACTACTGGTGTTTGTTTTTCCAAGTCGCTGTTGCTGTTTGTTCAGGAAACGGAAATGATAAGAATTTTAATGTATGCAAAGGAGCATTATTGTTTTTCGTCTTCCATACCCAGTTCACTCTCTATCCCCAGATACTAGTGGCAGTGTTTGTTTTCGTATTGGTTTCTTCTTGACTTGGCATATCACTAAGAATGTCTTATGTGTATGTGTTGGTAAAGGCGAAAATTTCCTTTTTTTGGTGTTGTTCTTCCTTGTTGCTATTTTTCTTTGGTTGTACAAAAAAAAACAACAACCCACATGAATGAATTATTAACTATAGAACGTGGAAATTGTATTAAATGTATAGTTGTGCTCTTTTTATTTGCCTTCTAATTTTTTATGGGAAATTTTTGCTATCTTTATGTCTGCAAAAATTCCAGTTTGTGGTTTGTTTTGTTCATTGCACTAGTATTATAGTTGTAGTATCAGCTAGATCTCCGCTAAGTTTTCCTATGGGGTTTCAAGTGCAGATATGTATCAACAGTCGTAAATTAATTCCGATTACTTTCGTTGTGGCCCCATTGTTATTGCCAGTTTATGTGCTTTGTGGCGTATAAGTGTTATTAATGGAAATATTTTGGCAAATCATACGCACCATGGTACACAAATTGTTTATTGTTATCCCAATAGATATTCATAGCCAAGTTGATTTTCATAATAAAGTTTACTGAACTGGAGAAAATCAGAAAAAAATCAGAAAAAAATCAGAAAAAATTCAAAAAATTCAGAAAAGCAAGTGTTGTAATCTAAAGAAATATTTGAAATATCTGAAATTTGATTTAAAACCTGTAAGGAAAGGCAAAAGTCGGGCGGAGCCGACTATCAAATATCCTACACCTAACCTACAATTATAAATTCGGGCAATATATAAATATATATGTATATGAGAGCTATACCTAAATCAGAAGATGATATCTAAGAAACAGATCGCTTGAAAATTGTTGTTAATACGGCCATATAAGTGCAAATCTGCCGATAAATATGTAAGGGTGCTACATCCAAATCTAAACCGATTTTGATGAAATCTCGCACATACGTTAAGATCAGTAAGGAAACAATCCGGGCCAAATTTTGTGCAGATCGGTTGAAAATTGTAGTTACTATGGGCATTTAAGTTCAAACCGGGCGATACATATATATGGGAGCTATATCCAAATCTGAACCGATTTTGATGAAATCTAGCAGACATGTTCAAATTAGTAGCAGAACAATCCGGGCCAAATTTTGTGCAGATCGGTTGAAAATTGTAGCTACTACGCCTATTTAAGTGCAAATCGGGCGATACATATATATGGGAGCTATATCTAAATCTGAACCGATTTTGATGAAATTTTAGAAATATGTTAAGATCGGTAACAAAACAACCCGTGCCAAATTTTGTGCAGATCGGTTGAAAATTGTAGCTACTACGCCTATTTAAGTGCAAATCAGGCGATACATATATATGGGAGCTATATCTAAATCTGAACTGATTTTGATGAAATCTTGAAGGTATGTTAAGATCGGTAACAAAACAATCCATGCCAAAATTTGTGCAGATCGGTTGAAAATTGTAGCTACTATGGCCATTTAAGTCCAAATCGGGCGTTACATATATATGGAAGCTATATCTAAATATGAACCGATTTTGATAAAACTTTGCAAATACGTTAAAATCAGCAACAAAACTATCCGTGCCAAAGTTTGTGCAGATCGGTTGAAAACTGTCCTTACTACGGCAATTTAAGTGCAAATCGGGCGATACATATATATGGGAGCTATATCTAAATCTGAACCGATTTCAATGAAAATTTGCAGATATATTAAAATCAGTAACGAAACTATTCGTGCGAAATTTTGTGCAGATCGGTTGAACATTGTAGCTACTATGGCCATTTAAGTGCAAATCAGGCGATACATATATATGGGAGCTATATCTAAATCTGAACCGATTTTGATGAAATCTTGAAGATATGTTAAGATCAGTAACAAAACAATCCATGCCAAATTTTGTGCAGATCGGTTGAAAATTGTAGCTACTACGCCTATTTAAGTGCAAATCAGGCGATACATATATATGGGAGCTATATCTAAATCTGAACTGATTTTGATGAAATCTTGAAGGTATGTTAAGATCGGTAACAAAACAATCCATGCCAAAATTTGTGCAGATCGGTTGAAAATTGTAGCTACTATGGCCATTTAAGTCCAAATCGGGCGTTACATATATATGGAAGCTATATCTAAATATGAACCGATTTTGATAAAACTTTGCAAATACGTTAAAATCAGCAACAAAACTATCCGTGCCAAAGTTTGTGCAGATCGGTTGAAAACTATCGTTACTACGGCAATTTAAGTGCAAATCGGGCGATACATATATATGGGAGTTATATCTAAATCTGAACCGATTTTTATCAAAATCAATAGCATTCGTTCTTGGGCCAGAAAAGTGATATGTGAAAAATTTCGTAATGATGGGACAACAAATACGACCTGCACTTTGATTACAAGAATACATGGACTCATAGACGGACAGACGGGCATGGCTAAATCAAATTAGAAAGTGATTCTGAGTCGATTGATATACTTATCAATGGGTCTAGCTCTTTTCCTTATTAGCGTTGCAAACAAATGCACAAATCTATAATACACTGTACCGCAGTGATGGTGTAGGTTATAAAAATATATACATATCAGACCATACAGACCATATAAGACACGTATGTTGAAGGTCATGAGAGAAGCCATTGTACAAAATTTCACCCAAATCGGATGAGAATTGCGCCCTCTAGAGGCTCCAGATAGTACATCTACATCTACATCTACATCTACATCTACATCTACATCTACATCTACATCTACATCTACATCTACATCTACATCTACATCTACATCTACATCTACATCTACATCTACATCTACATCTACATCTACATCTACATCTACATCTACATCTACATCTACATCTACATCTACATCTACATCTACATCTACATCTACATCTACATCTACATCTACATCTACATCTACATCTACATCTACATCTACATCTACATCTACATCTACATCTACATCTACATCTACATCTACATCTACATCTACATCTACATCTACATCTACATCTACATCTACATCTACATCTACATCTACATCTACATCTACATCTACATCTACATCTACATCTACATCTACATCTACATCTACATCTACATCTACATCTACATCTACATCTACATCTACATCTACATCTACATCTACATCTACATCTACATCTACATCTACATCTACATCTACATCTACATCTACATCTACATCGACATCGACATCGACATCGACATCTACATCTACATCAACATCTACATCTACATCTACATCTACATCTACATCTACATCAACATCAACATCAACATCTACATCTACATCTACATCTACATCTACATCTACATCTACGTCTACATCTACATCTACATCTACATCTACATCTACATCTACATCTACATCTACATCTACATCTACATCTACATCTACATCTACATCTACATCTACATCGACATCTACATCTACATCTACATCTACATCTACATCTACATCTACATCTACATCTACATCTACATCTACATCTACATCTACATCTACATCTACATCTACATCTACATCTACATCTACATCTACATCTACATCTACATCTACATCTACATCTACATCTACATCTACATCTACATCTACATCTACATCTACATCTACATCTACATCTACATCTACATCTACATCTACATCTACATCTACATCTACATCTACATCTACATCTACATCTACATCTACATCTACATCTACATCTACATCTACATCTACATCTACATCTACATCTACATCTACATCTACATCTACATCTACATCTACATCTACATCTACATCTACATCTACATCTACATCTACATCTACATCTACATCTACATCTACATCTACATCTACATCTACATCTACATCTACATCTACATCTACATCTACATCTACATCTACATCTACATCTACATCTACATCTACATCTACATCTACATCTACATCTACATCTACATCTACATCTACATCTACATCTACATCTACATCTACATCTACATCTACATCTACATCTACATCTACATCTACATCTACATCTACATCTACATCTACATCTACATCTACATCTACATCTACATCTACATCTACATCTACATCTACATCTACATCTACATCTACATCTACATCTACATCTACATCTACATCTACATCTACATCTACATCTACATCTACATCTACATCTACATCTACATCTACATCTACATCTACATCTACATCTACATCTACATCTACATCTACATCTACATCTACATCTACATCTACATCTACATCTACATCTACATCTACATCTACATCTACATCTACATCTACATCTACATCTGCATCTACATCTACATCTACATCTACATCTACATCTACATCTACCCCTTCATCTCTTTCTGCTTCTCCCTCTCGCTTTCGCAACCAGGTAGCATTTGCTTCCTTTTTTATGGAACAAATTCTTCATGTTAACTTCAAGTAATACCATTTCCATTCTAGTTTCTATTTCTCCCCGAAATACTTTCAGCATTTGGTCCAAAGAAAGTTACGCATTTTTGCCGCAGAGATAGTTGTGGTCCCATAAATTGTTCTTTGCGTTCCATCTCAATTATGGTCTTCTGGGGGTGGAATTGCTTATGATGCATGTTAAGCAGTTACAATTCTGCTGATGAACTTTCTCCAACACATTAATGAAAAATTGCGTTAATACCAGAGTAATAAATTCCCCTACCACCCTTTCGGCCTTTATTTTGCAAAAAAAAAAAAAAAATGTGTAGAGTGGTTTTCGCATAGGGAAAACTATTCAACTCTCAACCCCTAAGGCCAGACAATGGAAAACGAGCATGAAAAGCTTTTTACATGGTTAAACTAAATTCCAGCGAAAATATTTTTTTTATCATAATTTTTAAACTAGGCAAAAAAAAAAATTAATTAAAAATTTATAAGGGGTAAAGGGTCTCCCCTGCTATGGGTTTACGGGTGCAGAGGGGAAGGCTTCAATTTCCTTTAATTTGTTTAGATGGTTGTTAATAAAATTTTACAATTTGCTTTTTTCAAAATGAGAGGAAAAAACCCTAACACAGCAAATTTAAATTTATTCATACATATCCTTGAACACACACACACACACACATTCGCACATACGACACAACACATAAAGTTCCGTTTTAGATTACAGCCATTAGGGTTGTATGTTTAGATATTTATTAACAAATTTTAGGGAGAGTTAGTCAAGCGAGGGAGAACTTCAACAAAGGAAGGTAGGAGGAAGGAGGAAAAAGGAGGACGCTACCAGTTTCAGGGGGAGTGTCAGAGGAAAAGTTTCTAAAATGGTTTGGCTTTTATGGCTGAATGTTGTTGGGCCGTGCCCATGAATACTCGACAGGATCAATTATCTGCTATGATTTTTCAAGAAATATTTTCCCAACGTCTACCATCATCCACTCGCTCTCACTTTATGAGCTTCCTTTATTTTGGATACTTGGTATGTAAGCATACGTATTTGTCTTTGTGTAGCGTTAAGCTTACAGAAGTGCTTTTAAATTAGGATTTACACCCTAAAGGGTTTTAATCAGACATGTATGTTGATATAATTTCATTTGTGTGTGTGTGTGTGTATGAGTATAAGTATGTGTGAGCTTTGTCTTTGTTAGCAAGTAATTTTAGAAAGGGACCACCATGCACAATAGAAGTATTTAACAAAGTTTATTTAGTAACTTAAAGCAATTTTTAAAGAATTTCGTTTTATTCAGAGTTGCCGAACAGAATTTGGTTTCAAAGCAATTTGGTGAAGAGAAAAAATTAGTAGAACAAAATAAAATAAAATAAAATAATATAAAATAAAATTAAATAAAATAAAATAAAATAAAATAAAATAAAATAAAATAAAATAAAATAAAATAAAATAAAATAAAATAAAATAAAATAAAATAAAATAAAATAAAATAAAATAAAATAAAATAAAATAAAATAAAATAAAATAAAATAAAATAAAATAAAATAAAATAAAATAAAATAAAATAAAATAAAATAAAATAAAATAAAATAAAATAAAATAAAATAAAATAAAATAAAATAAAATAAAATAAAATAAAATAAAATAAAATAAAATAAAATAAAATAAAATAAAATAAAATAATATAAAATAAAATAAAATAAAATAAAATAAAATAAAATAAAATATTTTTGTCATGCTGTTTTAGGTATACGAGGTTATGGACAGCTTCGGTCCATATTTGGTTTGGATGATGGACACCATGGTAGAAGGATTTTAGGGTAGCCCTATAGGGGCTTAAGAAGTGTAACTGGGGATCGGTTTAAATCAGAGCTATATCATGCTCTTGATCGATTTGAACAGTACTTGGCACATTTGTTGGAAGTCGTAACAGAACCGTATGTGCAAAATTTCAGCCAAATCGGACAAAAATTGCGGCTTCGAGCAAATCGGGGGATCGGTTTATATGGGAGCTATATCAGGTTAGAAACCGATTTGGAGCGCACTTGGCTCTGTTGTTGGGAGTCATAACAGAATACTAAGGACGGATGGACGGACATGGATATAAAAATTTTACTTCACGTGTCGGGGGGTCCGCCCCACCCGCAAAAACCTTCCAAAAATTACATGCTTACCGATAGGTACGATATGGGTACCAATTGAATGTAGAATACGATTTCTTGGATATTTTCACAGATTATTGGGAGTGGTCGGGAAGGAGCAATAGGCTATATAACTTTTTGATATCGCAAGAGGGCGGACTCTCCCCCTTACCTCAGAAGTATCACCCAAAAATAAAAGTGGACGGATCGGTACAATATAGGACCCAAATGAAAGATATTCGGGAGGGGAATAAAAATTTTCTTTCAAATGTTGGGTCCAAGTACCTAGGGGGCCGGCCGGACCCCAAGACCCCTTCAAGTAGGCATATTTGACCATAATGACAAAATGTGAATCAACGGAAAGCTATTCGGAAGTAGATTACGAACATGGTCTGGAAGGAGCAATTGGCTATATCAGGTTTGGATATCGGAAGGGGGTGGACCCTCCCCCGTTTCCCCAAAAGCATCACCCAAAACCTAAAGTTGACTCATAGGGACAATATGGGTATTAAATGAAAGGTATTGAAGAGTACAATACGAATATGGGCCAAATAACCATCGGGCCACCCCATCCCCAAAACTCCTCCAAACAGACATATTAGACGTACATATTAA